>NW_020171817.1:1692893-1828947 GCF_003031525.2 Neophocaena asiaeorientalis asiaeorientalis
GTTATAACCAGCAGATTGTTTCTTACTTCCTGTCTTAAACGCACACCCTGGGTAGATAAATGACTCCGTTTGGCTCGAGACAGCAGATGACTGACAGGCAACTTACTCCGTGGAAACCAGGCTGGAGGGGCTCCCCCGGCTGACAGATGGGGTGTCTTCCTGGGAGCGCAGGGCAAGTGGCTAATCGCCTTAGCAGCTATGGGGACATGTGCGGCTGGGGGACCGGCGGGCTCCCCAGTGGTCCCCCTCGACAATGGGATGTGGCTGGTGTCTGGAAGGGGTTTCCAGTCTCCCGGGGGGCCTCTACACGACAAGGGTCTGGAAGGGGACACGCCTTCCAAGCTCCTTCCCCGGGGAAGCTGTGGTCAGTGGGTCAGACGTGCTGACAGATGTTGACAGCTGTGGTTGACTTGAGAAAATGATGGTGCATCTTTCTCTCCAAATTGAGAGGAAAGTCTGGCTGTGTCCCTCCCTCTCCACTGAAGGCCCAGGGCTGCCAAAGGCGGAATCAGAGGTTAGAGAAGGGGTCCCCCGTCTTCCCCGTCTCCCCACGCCCTGACCACCGACCCGTCACTGTCCCAGCCACGGGCTCTCCTCCTGGTTGTATTCCTGCAGGCCCTGTGCTCCACTGCCAGCTAACGTCCCGTCAACAGGTACAATATTCGGGGTGTGCTCCACCCAGGGCGTTCTGCTCTGTTACAAAGAGCAATTGTTATTATTATTATTTAACGTAGCTATTTTATACACATTTTTAATATTATATAAAAATAATAATTGTTATTAGAATAAGAGGTGAGGGTTGTGGAGCCCTTCTTTACGTGACACACATCCCCAGGCTTGAGTCCAGCCATTCGGTTCAGTGACCGTGTGTGGGAACTGCCACAGCCCCAGTGTACAGAGGAAGGACTGAAGCCCCAAGATTCAGTCACGTCCCCTAAGGTCACACAGCCGAGCTCTGAGGGTTTGAACCCAGAGTCTCTTGGCTCTGGGGCCTGAACGTTTGATCATGCGGCCGGACTGTCCATCCAGCCTGCCGGACTCGAGGAACTTCGTGTCCGGCGAGGGTCCTGCGTGGAGCCTGGCAGGGAGGCACTCTGGGGCAGGGGACCCACAACGCCCACGTGGTCCCACGGCTGCGGACACCTGCAGCCACTCCTAGGTCTCGCCTGAATGAGAAGACAGACCAGGAGACCACAGCCACTATGCAAAACAGTCTGAGGGTCCTCAAAAAGTTAAAGCTAGAGCTACCGTATGATCCAGCAGTCCCGCCTGTGCGTATGTATCCAAAGGAAACAAGATCAGTGTGTTGAAGAGGCTCCTCTACTCGCGTGGTCACTACTTGTTATTCACGATAGCCGAGATCTGGAAACAGCTTAAAGGTCCTTGGAGGGATGAACAGATAAAGAAAATGTGGTATATGTTGTAGATATCGAGGAACATTATTCAGCCTTAAAAAAGAGGGAAACCCTGCCATTTGCGACAACATGGATGAGCCTGAAGGACATTATGCTCGGCGAAAAAAGCAGACACAGGAGCACAGAGAGTGCGTGGTGCTCTCACACGCGTGGACTCTGAAACAGCCCGACACACAGAAGTAGAGAAGCCGGGTGGTTGCCGGGGGTTGGGGGAAGGGGGAAGTGGGAAATGGGAGACTGTCAAGGGCAACGAAGTTTCAGTGATGCCGGATGAGTAAATTCTGGGAATGCAAAGTACAGCGTGATGACTATGGTTGACAATGCTGTGTTGTATGCTTGAAATTTGCTAAGAGGGTAGGTCTTCAGTGTTCTCACCGCCAGAAGAAAAGAAAAGGAAATGGTAACACGCGACGTGATGGATATGTTAATTAGCTAACTTGTGGTGATTATTTCACAGTATATGCATGTATGAAAACATCAAGTTGTGTACCCTGAATAGATAAAATTTTTATGTGCTAATTATACTGCGGTAACACTTGGAAAAAGAGACCAGAAATGAACAGTTAACAACTTTGCATCTGTTTTTCATGTCTCAGAACAAAGCCTTTCCTACTTTGCAGGTGAGGAGTTGAGGCTCAGAGAGGTTGAATCAAATGACAAGGTCACACAGCTTTACGGTCTCTGCTCTTGCCATTAGACAGCGGTTAACGACTCTGTTCTCTTCCTCCCTGTTCTTGGAGGGCTCCTAAGTTGCCCTTCTTGGCCTTTGGTGCAGCCAAGCTCTTGGGTTGGCTTTTACACCCGTGTGAACTCAGACGTGAATGCTGTGACCGCCTTGTTTACACCACGCCCATCGGAGCTCAGGGCTGGGAAAGGGTGGGAGAAAGCTCTTAGGGTCCTGGTCCACCTGGCCAGCCCTGCAGAAGGCCACCTGAGCCGGCTGGATGCTGCGCGGGGTGTGGCTCAGCTCAGCCAGCCCGGCTCCTGAAGCCACGCGCCCCTGCACAGAGGCGCACCTCCCCTCCAGGAGCTGCCCTGCGGCCTGGAGGAGCTCCTGCTGGGGCTTGGCTGGTCTGTCTGCCCCCGCCCGGGGCTGGTCTTCCCTCCAGAGCAGAAAATCAAAGCGCATTTAAGGGAACCCTGAGAAGGCAGGCCTTCTTCCGCCTCGAGTTCCTGGGAACACTTCTGGCAGGGAGCTCGGAGGACTGACTTTTGCAGAAAAAGAATGCACCTGGAGGAAAGGATGGTTTCCTCCCTCCTTGCTGCCTGGTTCACTAACGCCAGCCTCGCCAGCACGTTGGCAAGGAAGAGGGATTGAGTTCTGTGACCTAAGAAGTCCTAAGAGCACCGAGGCAGCCGGAGAAGCCCCCATTTGGAGAACCCACTCCATGTTCTTCGCGGCCTCCGCCACCAGGGCTGTGTGGTCTCGAGGAGGATAACACGGGGAGACCCACAGCAGCAGCACAGGCCTGGCGGTGCGGGGGGCCCGGTGGCTGGTGGAGGGACAGCACAGGCCGGGAAGGCAAGGGCCTGGCTCCGTGTTCCCTGCCACCCTGGGGACGTCGCCCAGCCTCTCTAAGCCTCAGTTTCTTCACTGACAACGGGGACGGTGGTGTCAGCTTTGCAGGGCTAGCGTGACAAACGAATGAGAATCTTAACAGGAGCCTGGGAATGTCAGCGTCATAAGGTTGGCACTTCCACCACTAACCCTGTGCTGACCGCTGAGTGTAGACCAGGCTCCGGGCCGAGGGTTTCGTATTAATTATTCCATTTAATTGTCTTAAAAATCGAAATATTCTTACTACCCCCATTCCACAGATGAGAAAACTGAGACTGAACAAGGCTAAAGAAGTTTTCTGGAATCACTGGGCGAGGGCGCGCCGAGAGTGACCAGGCCTCCCTCCTGCCTTTTCAGCCCTTTGCCCAGCGCGTGGTGGTCCGTTTAACTGAGGAGCGCGCGGGTGTTCTGAAGTCCACTGGCACAGAGCTATTGAGAAGACCGGTGTCGAATGGTGCCTAGAAGGGTCGTGGGAGCTGACAAAGCCACGGAGGAAGGCAGAGGCTGCCTATGGCCCCTGAGAGGCCCGGGGGGACCCGGGTCATTCTCTCCAACATCAGGCCCCATCTTCTTGCTTACTTCCAATATCGGTAAAATAATTTCAGGCATGCACCCTAATATGATTTATAAATTCTATAAATGTGCTTCTGAGCTAAGGAAAGCATCTCAAAGCAGACACAGAGATCAACATTCTAGGGGGAGAAGACAGAACTGCAACTAGATTTCTGAAGTTTTCCCCCTGCACGCCCCGCAGGTCCTGTCTTGGGCCCTCCAGGCTGGAGGCCACGGCTTTTGGACCTTTATGGGGAGCCCGCTGGGGGCTGGCCCTGTGCTGGGGCCTGGGTGGCCACGGGACAGGCCCTTCCCAGCAGGAGCCCATCGGCTGAGGCGTTTGGAAGCGTAGCCTTTGGGGTCAGACGGGAGCGGGTTCTGAGCCCAGCTCTGCCCCTGAGGAGCCACGTGGCCTAGGAAGTGACCTTCCCTCTCAGAGCCTCTGTTTCCTCAGCTGAAATGAGGGAGACAGACCTCCGTGCAGAGCGGGTGAGGCGACAGCCACAAGGCATGGCACGTGCGTGGCACACAGCAGGCGTTCAAGGAGCCCTCTGTCCCCACCGTGCCGGGGAGGCACGTAAGTGGCCTGGGTATGGGAAGATCAGTCCTGAGGATGAGTCTGAATGGGAGCAGATGGCCCGGGAGAGAAGTCCTAAAGGCCCCCTCAGCTCTCGGGGACCCTCGCCCCTACCACCGCAGGGCAGGTGTCCCTCCAGGTAGAACTCCACCAGCAGAAACACACACATGCATTCTTTTGGCTTAACCCTTCCTCTGGCATCTTCCCAGTTTTATTCACAAGTGCCTGTAAGTCTCTTTGGCAACTTAGAAAGCAGGGTAGAGGCAGGAAAATAATCTGGGAGCAGCGGAAACGTATTTCTGGCCTGAATAGCCCTGTGGACGTGTGCTGTCTCTGAGCCAAGGCCATTTCGCCTGACCCACACCAGGCTCACGTGGCCACCAGAGAGTCGGGCCAGCTCCCCGGTCCCCGCTGCAGCCCCGAGGAGGGAAGGCTAGCGCTCTCCCGCCTGAAGGAGCAGTGCTGGGTTATCAGAGCTGCTCCCCACGTGGGGCAGGAAGCACCAGGCCCTCGCTGATGCTCTGACCCCGCCCAGAGTGGCCCAGGCACCCTGGGGCCCAGGACAGAAAGTTTCAAGATAGCAAGCCAGGGCCAGGCAATCACAGGACCGTCTCCCCTGGAAGAACCGCTTTCAGGCTGGCATCAGATCAAACCTGCATTTCAGCAAGGAGGGCAGCCGTGTGTAATGGTGGAGGATACAGGAGACACGGCCACAGGCGGAGGAGACGGCACTGCTTCTTCTCGGGGGCTGTTTGCTCCCCGGGAGCCAGAGCACACTGTCCCCCAAATATCCCCGCCCCAGGGCTCTCTGCGTCGGAGCTTTAGGGGCAAGTATTAGATTGCACTGTGGCTGCAGGCGGCACGTGGACAGAGGGCCCAGCAGGCTTCAAGGACGCCTCCCCGGCGCAAGTCCGTCTTGCAAAGACCCGGGGGGAGCGGGTGCTGGAGCAGACCCCCGATCGCCCGTGCTCCCTGCTAGTGGCCTGCAGTGCATTGCGCCCGCCTTCCTTGCCCACTGCATGCCCCCGCCCGAAAGCGAAGGGCTCATTTCCCCCATCACCATCCTTACGGAGAGTTGAGCGCAAAGTTGCATAAGCTTTCGCTCCCCTGGCCTGGCCTGGCCTGCCGGTTCCGCTCCAGCCACTGTGAGGACGGGACGAATTCATCTGCAAAGGACAAGCTGAAACCTCTGGTGGAAAACCAATGCATGTACCGCGGTAAATGGGAGCAGCTTTTTAAAGAAAGCACGGAATCCACTGGGAGCCCCGTTGCCATAGGAACTGGCGCTACAGCTGGCTTCCGATGATTAACGGAGGGCTTTGCTCTTACAGCATTCTTGAAGCTTCGCCCTCCCCTGTGCCGCACTGCAGCACGCGGCATCCTCTGGCCATTCATAAATATTTCATTACCGGCTGCTGCGTTTCATCCCCGCGGACCACGCGGGGCCTGATCCACTGCTCGCCAAGTTCCCGTGTCCCGTCAGAGAGCAGCTTCTGTTTCTCCTCCTCCTCCTTTGTCTGCACTTCCCTGCCTTGACATTTTCTACCTCCCAAACCCAGAAGGGTGGCTTTCCTGTGCCCTGGTTTTCAGATCCAGGCATCCGCGCCCTGGGCCTTGTCTTCCTCCCTAAGGGCCTCTGGCCTCACCCCGCGGCATCAGTCCGCTCGGGCCCAGCTGCCTCTTTGTTTTCCCTCTGAGGGCGCCCTGGGAGCACGCAGGCTCCGGGGTCGGGCCCTGCAGTGAGCTGGCTGAGGTTCAGTGACTGTTAAGGGAGATTCTACCTGCCCTGCAGGGCTGGACAGAGGGTGAGGCCCACCCCACCTCCCAGCCCTGCCGTCCGTCCCCTGGATGTGCTCAGATGCCGGTGTTGGTGACGGCTGGCGCTGGTTTTCATCTTGGTGAAATAACACCCACATGTTTTTTTAGCAGCGTGAACTCCGTGGAAGGGATGGCTCCGGTGAGGGCCCTTCCCAGGCACGGGGAGAGAGGCAGCTCCCCACCCGGGGACCCTGTGGGGCGCTGCCTCAAGGCAGCAGGAGGAGTCCTGAGCTGGGTCGATCCACGGACCTTACGTGCAGAGACCAGTCTCAGTGCCACCTCCCCCAGGACCCAGCCGAGCACGGCTACGTTCCTGCACACCCTGGGAGAACGCCAGGACTCAAGCAGCAGACGTCGTTCGGGGCTCCGTGAGCCCTGGTCTGGAATAGGCACCGGTGCTGGGTGGACGGCTCCCTGGTCCTCCTATTCGGGCAGCCACGCTGGGAGAGGACAGCCCAGCTGGACGCTGAGCCCGTCCTGGGGGAGACCTGGGGACACTCCCAAGGCCCCAAGGGCTCTGGACTTGTTTCCCTTCCACAAGGATATAAACCCTGCCTTGCCACCTGCCCCCTCCCGTGCAGCCTCCAGGGCTTTGAGCAGATGGCCCGTGTTCCCTGGATGCCTTCGCTGTGGGTCAGGGAGGCCTCCCCTTTCTGAGCCTTCCCCAGCTGGCAGGGCAGGGGGGCGATCCCCGTGAAGCCACTTGTCGCAGGCAGTCCTGAACACCCGTTCCCACCGTCTGCCCTTCTCCACGCCGCCCTCACGGGCCCGGGGCCAGGCAGATGCACTTGGTGGACCCAGAGGCCATGGCCTGGTGGGCCGAGGACAGTAAGAGCCAGAGAAGTCCAAACGGGGAAGATCAAATTCCAACCCGAAGTCCCAGGAAAGAGTTCAGGGAAGAAGATGGAAGACGAGGCCTAGAGGGTTGGAAACGGTGGGGCTTCTGATTGGAATGGGGAACCGGAAGCAGAGAGCCCGGCGGGACCGGGCACGGAAAGGTCCAGGGCCAAGGGCAGGGGCACATGGATGCGTCACTGCCCGGTCTCCACCGTGGGCCCGAGTGCGTCAGGCTGGTAAGGGGTGAACGTGGGATCATCACAGCCACTGTGACCGTGTTTCTCTTACGGCCTTGACCGCCTTCTCCAAACCCTGCCTCAGTTACAGACACGTCCCAGAGTCCCCACGCCCCCCAGGCCTTCGGTCATGCCAGTGGCTACCCTAGAGACGCTGTCCCCTGCCCCTAAAGTCCCCAAGCTGCCCGTGAGCTCGGGATCGTCTTTGACAGAACTTGCAGCCCCCCTCTCAGTCTGAGTGGGGAGCTGGTCCAGGACTCTCTGCGGAAAGCCCGGATGCCTGGGGACTGTCTGGTAATCCTCTCTGAGTCCTTGGCTGCTAAGGCCAGGGACCTTGGGTGCAGCCCCGCCCTCCTGCCCCGGGGACATTGGCTGGGACACTGGCCCCTCTGACGCTGCCAGGCCCCTCTCGAGGTGGGCTCATGCCAGCCCCAAGGAACCCGGAGCCCTCCCTCCGACATCCGGCCCTGGTGGGAGGAGCCCCGGCAGAACCCTCTCTTCCCACACCCCCATGGAGCCCTCTTCTGGCCTCCTGCCCCGCCCCAGTTCCTGGCACACAAATTCAACCCCCTGCCCACACTGCTCTCCACCTTATGACATAAAATTTACCATCTTAACCGTTTTTAACTGTGCAGTTCTGTGGCATCAAGTGCATTCACACTGCTCTGTAGCCATCGCCACCGTCCTCTCCAGAACCTTTTCATCTTCCCAGACTGGAACTCTGTCCCCGTTAAACACTAACTCCCCTTCCCCCATTCTCCTCCCTCTGGCCCCCTGGCAACCACCGTTCTACTTTCCGTCTCTATGAATCTGATGACTAGGGGCCTCGTATAACAGAATTCTACCGTATCAGTCCTCTTGCGACCGGCTTATTTCACGCGACATAATCTCCTTAAGGCTCATTCGTGTTGTAGCGTGTGTCAGAATTGCCTTCCTTGTTAAGACTGAACAACATTCCATTGTATGGACGGACCGCATCTTGTGGGTGGACACGGGGGTGCGTCCACCTTTTGGCTACTATGAATAACGCTGCTGTGAATGTGGGTCTGCAAATAGCTGTTCATTTCCCTTTTTTCACTCCTTTTGGGTACGTACCCAGAGGTGGAATTGCTGGATCATATGGTAATTCTGTGCTTCATTTTTTGAGGAACCATCAATCTGTTTTCCACAGTGGCCGCACCATTTTACATTTCCACCAACAGGGCCCAAGGCTTCTGATTTTTCCAAATCCTCGCCAGCACTTGTTCTTTTGTTTCTTTCGTAGCAGCCATCCTGACAGGTGTGACATGGTGGCTCCTTGTGGTTTAACTCACGTTGCCCCAGTGACTAGGGATGTTGAGCCTCTTTTCATGTGCTTGTTGGCCATCTGTATATCTTCTCTGGAGTAAGTCTACTCGAGTCCTTTGCCCACTTTTTTTTTTTTTTTTTTTTTTGCGGAACACAGGGGAAGCGCTGCCCACTTTTTAATGAGGGTGTTTGTATTTTTGTTGCGGAGTTGTCGGAATCCAGCCTGTTCCAGAGCTCTCTGTGGCAGGCACCTTCTCTATGAAGGAGCCCCCGTGACCTCTGGTCTCCACTGTCACATCTCTCTCTTGACTCGAGACCATCTTACCTGCCCTGGTGAGAACCATCTCCAGGTCTCTTGCTTTGCAGGAAGAAGCAAGTGCAGCGTTTGCAGGCTGGAGTTCACAGCAGCTCCCCTTAGGCAGGACGTGGGATGCGTTATTTCCGTGACCTTCGCCTTCCTGTTGGCACCAGGGCCTTTCTGGCCTCGGGTCCCTGCACACTTTCCACTGATGGCTTCCGGGAACCATGCACAAAGTTCCTCTACCGCATCTTCCTGGGTCAGAGCCAAACGCTTCGTAATCACCGCTTCAAAGGTTCTGCGTCACGCGCTTCAGGGGTGCTCCAGGGACAGGGAGAAAGGACGGGTGTACCAGAACTGCTGCCACTATTCTAAGTGTTTCCGCACCCGCTCCAGACCCCAGTGCTCAGGGCTGGTTTGCTGAGTGTCTACTCTGGACTGCACTCCAAGCCCCGTGCTGGTCCCCACGCGGGGGACCAGACTTCCGCTCGTCCGGGCAGGATCCTACTTCCCAGCTCCAGGGAGGCTCCCTGGCAGAGCTGGAGAAGGGAGAGAAGGCAGAAAGATGGGAAAAGGCAGGAAGAAGTGGCGCAAAAGCTGTCTCCTCCTCACGCAGAAGCCCCTCTGCCCTCTCCTCCGCTGGGTGGGGAGACCCAGCTGCGCTCTCGTTTGCTCAGAGACTGACCTGCTTTCCACTCCGGTCTGAACTGGGCAGCTCCAAACCCCACTAAGCAGACGGAAGCCGGGATGAGCCCCAGGGCACAGAGTCTGACCTTCAAGGACCAGGTTTCCCCCCAAACAGGGCAGATCTGATGTACCTTTGGGTCAGCTCTGCCATCTGACAGGAGCTGCCTTTCAGGGAGTGGCATCTGTCCTTCAGAACAAGCCCAGGGAGGGGGTGAGGGAGTGGGGAAGGGGGAGGGCAGGGGAGAAACAGTGGTGGACAGAGGTGGGGAGTAGGGAGGGAAAATAAGGGCCATCCTGTGGTCCGGGGGAGCCCTGAGTCTCGCCAGATGATGGAGAAAGTTTCAACTTCCTGCCCACTGTCCAAGGAGGGTCACTCAGCTTTTCTCTCTTCTACGCAGACTGGAAGGAAATTCCACTGCTTAAACACAAGCATGTAAACGACTGGCCTGAGCCCCTAAGGATCTGTCCGCCTCGGCCATCCTGAAGTCCCCACGCTGCCGCGGGCAGACAGCCCTGTCAGCCGAGAGGAGCTGGCCAGGTACGAGGTGTCTGTCGGGAGAAGGGAGCTGGCCCATATCCCCTGCCTGGGCAGAGCAAGTCTGTGTTGGTCACACTGAGAACAGTTGCCCCTGGGATCTGGGATCGGTTGGCACGGCCTGAGGTGGCCACGGTGTGCCCAGGGATGCTGGAATCCCATAAAACGAGAGCTCAGGGGCCTGGTGTCAGTCAAAGGGAGTGCAAAGGGGCAGCTGTTAACGTACCACGAGAGATTTTCTAGAAAAGTGAAATTGATTTTTGGTCAAATGCAGAGCACTGATAGACATGCTTCACAAAACCTAACAAACAGTTATCTCTTGACCCTTTCTGTGTCGCTCTCCTGGTCTGCACGTCTTTTTCTACATGTTGAGGCTGACCAGAAATCCATGGAAACTCAAGAATCTGGTGTCAGCGTGTGAACGAGCGATTCTCAACCTCAGCCGTCCGGTATGTTCACCCGACAGGTTGGTTTAACTCCAGGGTTCAAGCTCCACGCTCCCTGAGTCTGATTTCAATGGCCTGGGGTCTGGGGTGGGCACAGGGATTTTTTTTTTAAATGCTCACCGGGCATTTAAATGCTCCCAAACGACAATCACATGACTTCCAGCAATCACGCGCCTTGGTATTTGTAACGAAGAGGAGTTGAAAACTTAGGTCCACACAGAAACGTCCTGCACGTGGATGTTTAGAGCAGCTTTATTCCTAAAGTGCCAAACTTGGAAGCAACCGAGATGCCCTCCAGGAGGTGAATGGATAAACTGTGGTCCACGCAGCCGACGGAATAGTACTTGGCACTAAAAACAAATAAGCTATCAAGCTATGAAAAGGCACGGAGGAAACTTCAATGCATATGACTAAGTGAAAGAAGCCAATCTGAAAAGGCTACATACAACTGTGTGACATTCTGGAAAAGGCAGAACTGCGGAGACAGTAAAAGATCAGTGGTTGTCAGGAATTGCGGGGAGGGACGGGTGAATAGGTAGAGGATTTTTAAGGCCGTAAAACTACTCTGTATGACACTGTAATGGCGGATACATGTCATTATACACTTGTCCAAATCCACAGCATGTGCAACACCAAGAGTGGCCTTACTGTAAACCATGGACTCTGGGCGATGATCACATGTCTGTGTAGGTCCATCCATCGTAACAAATGCACCACTCAGGTGGGGATACTGATGGTGGGGGGCAGGGCAGAGCATAAGTGCGGACAGGGGTATAGGGGAAATCTCTGTACCTTCCCCTTAGCTTTGCTGTGAACCTAAAACTCTTCCTAAAATATATAAAAAAAATTTTAAGTTGCATAACTTAACATGGGCAGGAGTCTTCTCATGTGATTTACTGTATTGAATTTCCATGGTTAAAACAGAGGAGTGATGCATTTTTAGAGACTTTAATCCCGTACGTATGGATAAAAGCGGACTGTCTGGGCTTCCCTGGTGGCGCAGTGGCTGGGAGTCCGCCTGCCGATGCAGGGGACACGGGTTCGTGCCCCGGTCCGGGAAGACCCCACATGCCGCGGAGCAGCTGGGCCCGTGAGCCATGGCCGCTGAGCCTGCGCGTCCGGAACCTGTGCTCCGCAACGGGAGAGGCCACAACAGTGAGAGGCCTGCGTACCGCAAAAAAAAGCTAAAAGCGGACTGTCTGTGGCTGGCTGGCGTGGCGGCCAAAGTGCCTTCGGAGGGAAAAGCCTCAGCCGGTCTCCGAAGACATTGAGAACCGCCCATCAGAGGAGCTACCCCAGCTCAACGTCACCTAGAATTCTGCACCTGGTGTTTCATGACTCTCCTCCCAGGTCAGGCATGGCAGAAGTTTCTGTCGGGGTTGGGGTGGAAACCCCTTGAAACTGCATAGAGTTTTCTGGATTTAAGGAATCCTTATTTTCCTGACCTGCCCCTGGCCGGTGGGGGGAACAGGGTCTGTGTTCAACCAAATGCAACTTGCGGAGAAGTCAAGACACAGGGCAGTTGGTGGTCGAGGCCACCTGTGCCCACCATTCACATTGCACGTGCAGTCATTCTTCGGGGCTGCACGATGCGTGTCTGAGTGGCTTCCAAGACAACCAATCCTTTGATGTTAAATTTAAATATATAAACTTTGAAGTTTCTCATCAGAGTTCCCCGGGAAAGGGAACTTTGGTTTCGGCGTCTCGCTTTTGCAGAGGACAGCTAATAATCATTTTTAAATCCCTGGTTTGATGGGTAGACCCCTTGGGCTAGAATCCCTTGGCCTTCCTCAGGAGAGAGCCCTGCAGGCTTTGACAGCTCCTGGCCTGCCCAGGACACCGACTGTGTGTGCAGGAAGGGACAGGGACCCGGAGGAAGGTGGGGCTCTCAGTTGAAAGGGCCGCCCTCCCCGCCCACGGACAGCTCCCTTCTCTGCTCTATGCGCCCCTTCCGGCTTCCCCAGACAGCGCATGATAACAACCCACCGTCACACACAAGCGCCTCCAACGTGGAGAGTCGACAGTTTCAAGAAATCCGTTAGAAGAAACAGCCAGTGTTGCAAACCTGGCAACGGTCTAGAGCTCTTTTTCTCCTTTCCCCATTTTAACTGTTAAAATTCATCTCCGACATCACACACATGGATGAAATCAACAGTCTCTTATCAGATCCCAAATCTGTCAGCCGATGTCTACCAGCCGCCTGGAGCTGAAAGCCTCTTAGCACATGTGTGACTTGAGCTGAACAGGGGCTGGGACGACAGTGCAGGCAGCTTCGTTCTGGCGCCCGCGTTCCCAAACATTTGCTCTTTTAGAGCCGGGGAGGCAGCGATGCCTTCATTTCCTTCCGTCTCAGATCCATGGGCTTTCAGGCACGCTTCAGTGGGACCAGGAACCAGATTCATCCCTCTTCTCCTGCCCTTTCGTGCAAAGCCAGGTGTCCACGGGGGGCGGAGCTGGGGCGCTGCCCAGAAGGCTCGGGCGCCTGGCCAGTGGGTGGACCAGGTAGAAGGGGAAGGCCAGCCAGCCCTGGGGCAGGGCTCACCCCACGCAACCCCATCCCAGGGCTTTCAGGGCTGGGTGCTCTGCTCCCACGGAGGGTGGACAGCTCCGGGAGGGCTGGACCCCTGGCCAGATGCCACTGCACCTCCTCCAAGACATGCCTGCTCTCACGACATCTGCTGGAAAGAAACGTAACACTTCACAGAATGTAGGCATTCTGAGAACGGTGCTGCGCTTAATCCATCTACGTATTCCCCAGGTCTGGCCCAGAAGTACCAGTATTAACAAGAACCATTCGCTGGGCACCCGCTGTGTGCCAGGCACTTTGTATACATCATCTTGTGAGTGTTAACATCTTTTTTAAGCAGATGAATGGAAAAAGCTAGAAATTAAGAAAACGTCCTGAGGTGGCAAAAATGGCAAAGCCCCTGTGCGTTTCCCTGGACTCTTTTATGATCATAATTGATGAATGGATGAATGAATGAATGAATGGGCGAGTGAGTGAATGAGAATCGGTCTCTGCCTCTACCTGTCTGAAATGCAGAGGAGTTCAGGTCTGTGCGGCCAAGGTAGGGCCACCAGCCTCATCCAGGTGGGGGCCGTGGGCTCAGGCTCACGGGTAGCGGAAGCAGAACATCCTTCCTCTCCCACAGCCTCCACGCCTGAACCCAGCACCACAGCTGCTGAGACTGAACGGTCCAGGGTCTGCAGCTGGCACCCAGGACAGCCGGTGCCGTCGTTCCGGTCTGCGGGCAGGAGAGCACGTCCAGCTCAGGCAGGAGGCCAAGTCCCCTCGGCCTAAGGCTTTGTGCTCTTCAGCTGTTTCGGCAAGGCCCACCCATACCAGGGTGCGGGCAGTCTGCTTTACTCAGTCTAGCAGTTCAAGTGGCAGCTCATCCAGAGACACCCTCGTAGACGCACCAGAATAATGTTGGATCACATATCTGGGCACTGAGGCTCCATCAAGTTGACCCACATGTAACATTAACCACCACTCTACCCAGACGTCCCATAGGCTCTTAGACCCTACAATGTCCAGAACTGGCCTCCGTGCCTTCCCCACCCCCAGCCACCCCTCCCGCCGCGAGTCGCCCAAGCCAGGACAGGCCGTCATAGCCTCCGAGCCCCGTGGACTCCACCCCTGGCAACATCTCTGAGTCCTCTCCCAGGTCTCCGCCCCCAGCACCCGCCTGACTCTGGGCTCGATCACTCACCTGAGGCTTGGCCCCCACCTGCCTGCTGCTCTCCTCCACCCTCCGGGCTTTTTCTCACTTTCTGTCCTTCTGAAAGGCGGTGCCCTGGCCTGGAGTCTGTGGCGCTTTCCTCGTGGGATGAAATTCCCACTCCCGGGCTTGTCACGGAGCGCTGCCTGCCCCTCCCCGGGGGGATCTGACCAGTGACATGGCTGCCACTGGCGAGAGACGCAGCCTCTAGCTCCCCACACCGGGTCCCCTCCAAGAGGCCTGAGGGCGGAGGAAGGGCAGGTGGTCGGTCTCATTCATGGTTCTGTTCATTAAGACCTCAGGGAGCGGGAACAGTGTCATCCCCTGAGGGGTGTCCATTCTTTCACTCAGCAAACATATCCTGAAACAGGATTTCACGACTGCACCAGGCCAGGCCTGGAGAGGGGAAGAAAAATAACACTTGGTCTGTAATTGAGGGATCAAGACGCACTTGAATGCAGCTGACGATGCAAGGCCATGAGAGGGATACGGTTGGTACCTACAGTTTTCTAGATACAGGAAATGCTAATAAAAGGAAGGAGGGAAAGAGGACAGAGGAAGGGGAAGAAGAAAGGTGTTTACCCAACGGTGCTGAAAACGTAGGTCCACCCGAACACCTGAACGCAGATGTTAACAGCACCTTTATTCATAATTGCCAAAACTTAGAGACAGCCAAGACGTCCTCCAATAGGTGAACGGATAAACGAACTGCGGTCCATCCAGACAACGGGACACTATTCAGCTCTAAAAACAAATGAGCTATCAAGCCACGAAAAGACGTGGAGGAGTCTTTAACGCATGTGACTGAGTGAAAGAAGCCAACCTGAAAACGCTACATGCTGTATGATTCCAACTGTACGACATTCTGGAAAAGGCAGAACTATGGAGACAGTAAAAGGATTGCCGGTTGCCTGTGGCTGGGGGGAGGGAGACATGAACAGGCAGAGCACAGAGGATTTTTAGGGCAGCAGATCTACTCTGTATGAGACTGTAATGGGGGACACATGCCATTATACATTTGTCCAAAGCCGCAGAATGTACAGCACCAGGAGTGAACCCAGTGTACACTACAGGACTCTGGGTGATAATGACATGTCAGTGTAGGTTCACCAGCTGTAACAGATGCACGCATGGTGGGGAGACCGACGGTGGAGCAGGCTGTGCATTGTGGGGTTGGGGTGTATATGGGGAACCCCTGTATCTTCAATTTAAGAAAAGTGTCTATTGAAAGAAAGCAAGAAGAAAGGGAAAAGAGGGAGGAAGGGTTCTACAGGGAATTGAAACCAAGTTTGTGAAATCCCTTTTTTTGGAAACACAACGGCCCCTCCTGGCCCCCAGTTATCACGTGGTCTGTGATCCCTGCCTCACTTTAGGTCTGAATCTCCTGAAAGCGGCTGTCCGCTCACCGGTCCTCAGTTCCCTTGGGGCAGCAGCAAAGGCCTGTTGACATCTCTGGTCCTTGGCGCCCCGGAAGCAGGGTGACCCCTGGGCTCTGTGAGCAGGTGCCTGGGCCTCCCTGCGCCCGTCTGCTCGGCAGGGGCGTCTGGGTCTCCAGCCTCATGTTAGCATCAGCTTCCTCTGGGGCTCAACCTTCTTGACCCTCCTCCCATAGGTCCCCGCCTCTCTTTCCCTTCTCTGCGTCGACGCCCCTGCCTCCGTCTTCTGCAAAGGGCCTCGTAAAAGCTGAGCTGAGCCCAGGGCCCCTGGCTCAGTCGGGACGTCTTCAGGGGACAGTGGCCTTAGAGGGACTGTGTGGGGTTACCTGGTTTGCCTTTTCCTCCCTTGGACTTGAAGATCCAGTTTAAACTTTAAACTTGGTTCTCGATCATGGCAATTCTCTATATATACTTCTTAAGCCTTTCTTCTAAAGTCTATAGTACATGCATATATGCCCAACACCGGGAATCCTCAAATGACATTTTCCTTTCTCCCCAAATTCTTACTGATTCGTCTTCATAGATCAAAATTTAATCTAGATAGTAATCCCCGTTACTGCTTCCCTGTTTCTCTTTTTCATTTCACAGCTAATTCAAAATTTATACGACTGTACTTTGAAATATTCAAGATGTACACAATGCATATAGAATAATTCAATGCAGGGCTGTGCATCCACCATCCGGTTAAAGAAATAAACCATTGCCCGTATGTTTGAAGCTCTCATGGTATCAGCTCCCCATGAACAGGTAAACCGTGAAATCAGACCTTACAATCACCATGCTTTGCTTTACATGGTTACTACATATACATGCATCTCTACACAAGATATAGTATCATTTCCATGTTTTATATTTATTATAAATGAATCTCAGTGTATGTATTCTTCTGCGACTTGCTTTCCTTATTCGACATTACATTTTTGAGATTCACGCATGTGTCTCCTGCATTTTTCATGGCTGCACGGTACTCCCCACGTGAATACATCACAATCCGTGAATCCATTGTTTTACTGACGAACATCTAAAGAAGTGGTACCATGAGCATTCTAGGACAGGTCTCCTTCCGTCTTTCAATGTGGTCCATCATCTTCACAGATTTCCTAATGCTAAACCAGCTCTGGATTCCCTGGAGAAGCCCAACTTGGTCATGATGTCTTCTTTTTCTTTTTAATAAATTACTGGATTCAGTTGGAAACTTTAACACGGAGGCCTGCAGGCAGCTGCAGGTGGTAGCTGGCCGATCGCAAAGCCAGGACCCTCCTTGAAGGGCCTCGTGTAACTTCGGGTGGCCAGCATAGCCGACTCCTTCCTGACTGTTGCAGGCACCCAATCCACACCTCCTGCCCCCTCCCCTCCCCCTGGGGAGGCCCTCCACCCGGCTCCAGGCCCCCGGCCAATGTTTGCTTTCCTTGTAGAGCAGAGAAGGATGGCAGCTGCCACATGGGCCCCCGCCACCCACCCCCCCAGCTGGGTCATTGCCAGGTAGCGGGCCTGCCTCTCCTCCTGTCCCTAACTGAGACTCGGCCGTCTGCTGGGAGAACCCCAGTCCACCCAGTGTCCATGCTCACCTCGCCACCCCTAGGGCAGCAGGAGAGAATGCCACCTACACAGCCAGGTGCCGCCTTGCTGGTGGAGGTTAATACTGGAGAATCAACTTGGGACAGAGATGCAGGTCGCGTCTTACTGAGAGGTGATGGGGCACTTGGATGAGAAGCACAATTTCTTCACAAGGATGCAAGGACTTTAAGAGATCATTTGGTAGAGTGCTTTTGACTTCAAGCAAGTCAGCAGCTGTTGTGTTTGATGCCCTCCGGGGAGCACGTGGTGGGGTCTACCTCTGCCATCACCGGATCTCCCTTCTGGCTTTTTTATTTTGTAGGAAACCCTAAATACTTGGGGAAAGGGAACTTAAGCACCTTGAAGAAACGTAAATGATCACACAGGCTTAAAAGAGGTGCCCAGCCACTTCTGCCTCGTAACACAGTCCTGCCTCTCTGAGAGGACAAAGCCCAGAAAGGAAAGAGCCGCGGGGGGTGTCTGGCCCGATGCGCCGCAGGCAGTGCGACAGTGGAGCAGTGGCACCTGCTCTCAGCAGCAGCCGGGGTGTGTGACGCCCGAGGACCAGATGGACGCCCGCACGTCAGCACTGTGTTAAACCCGGGGGCTGGGAGGGACGGAGCCCTGGGGACCAGCATAGTCACACGCCCCATCTGCCAGCGCGCAAGCTCAGGGTTAGAAAATGCATTGGGGAAGATGTGACCCGGAAGGTCGTCCGGTCCGTGGGCCACGAGGCACACTTGCCGCACCTCATGCAGGGGTGGATTCTGCCCGCTGTGTCTCTTGAGCCCAAAGCTGCAGCTCAGGCTGTGCCTGGCTCGTGACTGCAACTTGCCGACGCGCCCCGGGAAGAGGCAGCAGCATCCCGGGCGCCTGGCTCGCACACGGGTACCCGGGGACCGGAAGGGACCCAGCAGGCTGGCTTTTAAGGCTGAGAAAAGCCAGCGCAGGGAGAAGGGCTCTGGAAGTTTCCAAGCTTCCTGCCAGCTGCGGGAGCCACGCGCTTCCAGGTCCTGTGCATCCCCACGGTAACACGTCATGCCAGGATCGGGCGTGCGAGTTTGCGACGCCTTGTTCTTAATTTCTCCCCGGCTGTTATCATCATCTTATTGTCTCTGTGCTTTTCCCGTCGGGACAGGGGCCTCCGACACTCCACAGCCGGCACGCGATTGGACGCAGTGGAGCACACCGACGGTTCTGCTTTACTAAGGGAAAATGGAAATAAATTCACTGCCCAGAAAAGATCAAACCATGAAATCACACAGAAACAGGAAGGAACCAGGTTTCTCTGCATTGTGCTCTGTGCCGATTCCTCAGGTTAACCATTAAATTGTCTTTTAAAGCCATTTTCTTTATTTCTCCCCTTTTTTGAACTAATCCTCTCCAACCATCCAGCACAGATTCAGAACCACTAACCTAGAAAAGAGGGGGAAAGTGAAGGTCGCCTTGGTAACGGGAGACGTAGAGCGGCTGCATCTCCCTGCCTGGAGGATCTGATCGTGCATTCCTGAACTGCTCTTGCGGCCAGGCTCTCAGTATCCTTGCCTGGAGGCAGCGAGGAAGCTTGAAAAAGACAGCGCCAACACCCCTGCGTTCGCAGGACCATCTCTGCCTGCTGATACAGCCCCTGCTTCTCCCTCGGGATTTCTAAATCTGCTCTTGGTGTCTGTTGCAAATCTGCCTTTCCCCCGTTTTATCCGTTTTATCCTCACGTCTCTGTTTAGATCATCAGAAATGACTTTGGAAATAAAATAGTACCCTTCGACCCAGAAATTCCCACCTGGGAATCTAGACAAATGCACTAATCCACAAGACAGAAAAAGCTGTGGGCCTGAAGATGTTCACAGCAGCGTGTTTTATACGGGAGACAGATGGACGGCAACTTGCGTATGAAATCGTGGGAGGATGGTTACGCAACGTGTAGTATATACAAGAAATGGATAAAAATGGAGTCAACAAAATTATAACTAACACTACCTGGCAACAGAGAAAAACACATCTCACAATCTTAAATCTTCAAAGAATACAAAATCACACACACAGCAGATAAAATATGTACACACAAGAGAGAGGGCTAGAAGGAATGTACAAAATACTATTAGTTGAGGTGTTAGGTGAGTCGCCTTAAGCATGGTTTCCCCTGCTTTTCTAATTAATAAAATGAATAGCCCCTTTCACTTCTTAAAATATAAAACAGCATCATAACTTAGAAAAGGTTTCTTACCCATTTTTAATTAAAAAAATAAATAACCTGTAAGGTATGTGGCCAAGCGAGTCAAGAAAGATAAAAGTTGAGCTTTTTCAAATCTGGAAAAAGACGTCTCTTCACCAGAGCGCCGACATTGCTCTTCTCGCCACCCTTTTTTTGTTTACGTTCCCCTAGGTAAAATGCTAATTTTTTATTATCTATTTTGTTGAAGGCTACCTTCCACGTGACCTCTGGGTCTCGAGGTAACCATTCTCTGATTGAGCCTCTTTACTGTTGCTCCGTCAATCACGCCCTTGCCCTCAGCACTGAAGGCTCAGAAAGTCATGCTTGTTAGGACTGGAAGGGATGTCAGAGCTCACCTCTCCCGTGTTTCTCCGAGCGGGGTCAGTTGAGGGTGGGGATGTACGGGCTGTGCTTTTACTTCTTCACTTCACTGTGGGTTGATAATTGCATCATAGCTCTAAGCAGGAGGCATTTATATGTAGTTTTATAATCATATATATTTAGGTATCATTGCAGTAGAAGTATTTTCAGTCAACACTGGGGAGCGCGGGAATCCTTTCTTTACAAGGGACCGGGCCCTTAGTAAGCCTCCACCTGCCTTCAGGTGCTGAGGACCCTGAGTCCTGGGAGGAGAGTGGCCAGTTCTGCTCCCTGGGGGTGGGGGAGACTGCGGCATCAGCGAGCTTAGCTCTCAGGATGTAGAAGTTCCAGCTGGCACTCATCCGTCAGAGTCTCCATCACAGGTCTGAGAGCTCATTGATGCTGTGTGCTCCCGAGGCCGGCGTTTCAGCGACGATCAGATTCGTGCGTCCAGCCAGGACCTCGCCTCTGGTTCCAGATTTACATCCCGAGCTGCACACTGGACATATCGTCTTGGACATGACTCAGCCAGAACAGATGCCCCAAGTCCTCCCTGTGACGAGGACTCCCCCCCGACCAAACTTCAGTCGGGTTCTCCTGAGCCTTCTTCTTGGCCTGCTGACCTTAGCTGGCAGAGCCCAGGCCGTCAGGATGCTGGCCAAACCACTTCAGCAAGAGTCCCCCAACCCTTGACACTAACCAAGTTCCTCTTGGTAACTTTCCACTCACTGACCCCCTCGCTCTGCCCTCACCCACTGGCTATAAATCCCCGGCTGCCCGTGTTAAATTCTCTCTCTCTCCTATGACCATAGTCTTGACTAAAGTCTTCCTTGCCTGTTTCACTCTGTCCGATTTTTCTTGGACACACCCCAGAGTCCACAGACCTGTGCTGTTTCTCCACCAGCCCCCAGCTGCCTGAGCCATGAAACCCAGGGGCTGCCACCCTCCCCTTCTTCTTTGCATCCAATCAATCCGTGCCCAATCTGTCCACTTCACAACGTGACTGCAGGCTCCTCCACTTCCACATGGGCCCCCCTCCAATCCATTCCACGCAAGGCGGCACTCACCCACTTAAACCTTTCCAGGGCCGTCCCTTTCTCTGAGGTTGAAGTCCGACCCTTCACCTGGCTACAAGGCCACATGGAAGACTGGAGCACGTCCTTCTCCTCGGCTGCATCTCGCTGTCACCTGCCACCCCGTCCCCTCCACTACGAGCCTTGCTGCTCATCTGTTGGTCCCCAATCACCTCATCTCTGCCTTTGCCCAGGCTCACAGCGTCTTCCACTCCACAGCTGCTTCTCACCTTTGGGTCTCGGTTTAAATATCACCCCTGCAGAGACCTTCCTGGCCCATAAACCTAAAGGGGGGCCCTGTCGCTCTGTTCCATGCCCGTGCTTAGTTTAGCAAATCGTGGTTAGGAGTTTATCTCGTGTGCCCGCACGGTCGTGGGTGTGTGACAATGACACCCACACGGCTGCCTTCGTGGGGCTGACATTCTAGCGGGACGGAAGCAGGATGACAAATGGGCAAATAAATATGTGTGGTTTGTGATGGGAGCTATGAGGGAACTAAGCACAGGCTTGAGTTTGATTAGATACCCTGGACTATTTACAGGTAAAATGAAGTAGTCGAGAGAAGAGAGAGGCAGGGTGGACAAGTAAATGGGATAAAATGTAAACAAGTGGCCAATCGGAGTAAAAGGTATATGGGAGTTCCTTGTACTATTTTTGCAACTTTCCTGAAAGTTTAAAATTGTACTAATTTTTTTTTTTCTTAAAAAAACCCGACTCTGATCCCATCCATCGGTTTTGCTCATTTCCCTCTCGCCTTGTCTGTAGCTGAGATTGGAGGTGCCACGTCTTCCCCACCAGGTGGGTGAACGGCCGGGTTGGGACAAACGCAGGCAGGGGTTTTGTCTCCCAGCACGGAGGGCAGAGCGGGTCCCACCGCTCTCGCCCCACCTGGGCACCATCTCACTGTCATTTGGCTTCTAAGTGATAGGGTCCGTGTGTTAAACTGTAAAGTGAATCACAGAAAACTAAAGCCAGGGAGAGTGTCCACTGGATAAAGGACCAGCGGCTGTTGTCACCTTGTCCAAAGGGAGAAAGCCCTGGATGGGACGGAGAGGGAGCAATTGTCTCTGCTGTGTGAATTGGGCAAGGTGGGGGGTGTTCAGAAGGGCTGATAAGGGAGGGGAAGGTGGCCTCGCTCCAGGAGCCCTTTAAAGAGCAGTGTTTCCTTTGTGACCTGTTTCCTTCTTGTTGCCTCACAGGAGGAAGGACCCGTACCAGCATTTCATGCCCTGGCCAGGTCCTTTCCATGTGTCCTCTGCTGTAGACAGCTGGCATTCTGATCTGCCTCAGCCTTCCTGGCAGCGCCCCGGGGATGTGACCCAGCCTCCCCCATCAGATGCATCTGTGCAGAGTCCCAGGGACTTGAGGCCGGAGTGGCTGCAGGAGATGGAGAGCCCGGGCGGGCAGGGCCAGTGGCTGGCGTGTCTGTATCTGTGTACCCACGGCGAGGCTGCAGGCGTGGCTCCCAGAGGTCCCGCCACCCTGCAACTTAGCCAGCATACATACATATTCGCATCTCACTGTCTGTACACTACTTTTATTGTGGTAAAATACACATAACACAGCATTTACCATCTTCACCATTGTCAAGTGCACGATTCAGTGGCATTAAGCTCTTCCTTGAGGTTGTGTAACCGTCACCGTCCTTGAACGCTAGCATTTTTCATCCCCCCAAATGGAAACCTGTACCCGCTAAGCAATCACTTTCCAGCCCTCCACGCCCAGCGCCCGGCAACCACTGACCTGCGTCCTGTCTCTATGGATCCGCCCGCCCTGCACATTCCGCCCAGCTGGAATCGCACTCTCTGTGGCCTTTTGTGTCCGGCTTCTCCCCCTCAGCATGGTGCTGTCAAGGTTCATCCCTGCTGCAGCGTGTTGGCAGAACTTCACTCCTTTTTAGGGCTGAATAGAATTCCATTGTACGTATAGACCACACTTTGTGTAACCATTCACTCGCTGATGGACATTTGGTTGTTCCCAACTTTCGTCTACTGTGAACAGAGCTGTTGTGAGGATTCGTGTACAAGTTTTTGTTTGAATTCTTTGTTTCAATTCTTTTGGGTCCAGACCCAGGAGTGGAATTGCTGGGTCATGTGGTAGTTGTATGTTGACTCTTTGAGGAACAGCCAGACTGTTTCCCTCAGCATCCTTTTAGTACATTCTTTTGTACTTAAGAAAATGGGCAGCTAAGAACCCTGACTACTATCTCATTCCCATCTTACTGATGGGAAAACTGAGGCTCGGAGAGAGAGAGTGGTTTGCCCGAGGCTCCTGGCGGGCAGGGGCTTGATCCAGGCCACAAACCCTTCAACGGTTTAGTGGCCAGACTTTGGGATGGTGAGATTCCCTTTGTGCCTTATTTCCTGCTGAAACGATGCAGTGATTCCCAATAGGGGTCCCAGGCTCCATGCATCAGTGACAAGGGTCTGGAAGCTGTTGCGAACATCTCACACAGCGAAGTGAAAACCTCCACGTTCCCCCAGCGAGGCTGCTCAGGCTATCTAAAATGTCAAGTTTCTTTGCTTTGGGCAGGAATTAAATCAACCCGGGTGGTAATAAGGTTATGTCCTGCTGATCAGAGACCCTGGCTGGCAGTTATGTATATCTTTGATCAATTTTAAAAATGAGAAAATGAATACATTATTGCTTGGGAAATGCAGTTGTTTGGTAGATGAGAATCTCTTAAAACATGGGGTCCTTGGGGAGAAAAATCACAAATGTGTTTCTCGGCGGTTAAACAATTCATGAAAGCATCTGCCTGCTCGGGAAACGGCCTTGGCTGGGCACCCAGCGCTCTGGGTCTGGTCTGGGATGTGCTGTTGACACTTTGGGCTGCACGCAAGTGATCACAGCTGTGAGGGCCTCAGTCCTGTCCTCCCTCCCAAGAAGGGGTGACTCTCTGTGCTGGCCTGTGATTCTGACTCACGATGGGGGTAGGCGAGAGATGCTTTTCTTCTGGAGGCTGTGGTGCAGTCTGGCCTCTGCCAGCATCTCAGCATCATCAGAGGCAAGAGATCCTGCAAATGGGGAAGGCCCAGGACAGCTCCATCCCTCCAGACCCCTCTGCAGCTGTCAGTCCATCCCAGAGACGGACTGGTGGCGCAGTGGTTAAGAATCCGCCTGCCAATGCAGGGGACATGGGTTTGAGTCCTGGTCCAGGAAGATCCCACATGCCGCAGAGCAACTAAGCCTGCGTGCCACAACTACTGAGCCCATAAGCCACAATTACTGAAGCCCGCGCGCCTAGAGCCTGTGCTCTGTAACAAGAGAAGCCACCGCAGTGAGAAGCCCGCGCACCGCAATGAAGAGCAGCCCCCGCTCGCTGCAACTAGAGAAAGCCCACACACAGCAACGAAGACCCAACCCGGCCAAAAATAAATAAAATTTAAAAAATTAAAATTAAAAAAAATAAATTAAAAAAAAATCCGCCATTCACCGTCATCGTCGGCTGGTCCCACCAGGCCCCAGGCGCTTCCTCTCTTTCCAGCCTCCCGTCTGCGTTGCTTCCACAGGGCCCGCCGCTGGGCTCCCCGGCAGCTCCCCTGCTCCCCTGGCCGCCGTATGTTCTTCTGCTCTTTGCTTGCACACCTGTGGCCACATCACTCCTCAGCGTCTAAGGTAGCCACGCCTCCTGCCCTTTCCGGCACATCCCCACCAGCCTTCTGGAAGCCTGGGCCCAGCCACGTGCAGCCCCCAGGTGGGGCTGGCTCTTCCCCGCCTCCAAGCCTCTGGCTCTTCCGTAATTGCTTTCTTGACATTTGGCTTGAAAGAGCGACAGAGAGCTTAGCATTTTGATTTCTGGCGACACGCAGTGTCCCTGCCAACAAACGTGGTAAGTCCCAGGGAGCCAGAACACCAGGCTCCTACGTGACTTTGAACCGGTCCGTCCACCTGTCTGGAAAGCATCGTTGCCACCTACACAACTATCCTTACAGACACACAAAAAATTAACATCTGTAAAGGACTTAAACACGCGAGGACAGGCACCTACCAGCGAGTAAACATACTGGTGAAGAGCCAGCTCCTGAGGGCAAAAAGCTCTCGCGTCCCCCCCGTCTGATTAATCCTCCAATGCATGTCGCCACCCTCTTTGACAAATGTCCAGGCAGAAGGGTCTTGAGGGGCGGGCCCAGTGGGAAGGAAGCCTAGGGAAGTTCCGGGCCGAGCGGCTCCCTCTGCTTCCTCGGCCCAGCCTCCAAGCACTCTGCTCAGTTTGGACTCCAAGCTTCAGCTTCCCTAGTCCTCTGGCCAGAGACTAGCTGCCCTTCACATGGCCCTTCACTGCACGCCATTTCTAAAGGCCTTGCTTACCAAGGAGGCAGCAAAATACAGGAGGAGACATCTGGAAACGATGCTGGGCCTGTAGCCAAGTGTTCTATCCCAGGCCCTGCAGGGGTCTGGCTGGCAAGTAGCTGGATGACTTTGGGCCAGTCTGGGAGACACTGTTGGTTGCCTGTGAACTAGCATCCCCCATCCCCCTTATTTTTTTGGTAGAGCCTCTAGAGGCTGGAAATGACAGACACTTCCTTCCCCAGGTCTTAAAGCTGGAGTGTGGGCCTGTGAACCACTCCTGGCCAATGAGACTTGAAGGGAAGGCTGAGAAATGTTTTCTCTATGAGAAAAAGAAATTTGTGAGGAGAAACTGAGATCCCTTGCCCTCTCCATTCCTGCTCTTGGAGGCTGTGTGGAGATATGCTAGTTGGTGCTCTTGCAGCCACGTTGTAGCCATGAGGGGAAGACATCGCCCACCTGCTGCAGCTGGCAGAGCAGGAGGAAGAGGCTGGGGTCTCAGTGATGACACTGGACCATGGAACCAGCCTTGCCTCCTCCAGACTTGTTGTACAATGAGAGAATTGTCTAGTCAGTCTCCATTGGTTCTTCATCCAACTAATACAAGTCATTTTACTTCTCTGGGCCTCAGCAATTCATCTCTAAAATGGAGCCACTGGACAAACAATCTCTAAGGTTCCTTTGAGTCCAGACCTTCCAGGATACTGCCATGTGCCACCACATTTTTCCAGAAGCTTCCCAGACCTCACAATCCCTTTAGTTGGGAGTGTGGCCTTCTCTGAACCCACAACCAGATCTCCTTTTTCCCTTTCACTGTCTACTTACCAGGCCCCATGCTAGCAGCTTTCCCATACGTGGTGTCATGTAGTCCTTGCAACACTGACTGTCCCATCCTGCAGATGTGCACCGTGAGGCCAAGAGGTGTTCTCGAGGAACCCACATTTGAGCTTACCTCTGCCTGGCTCCAAAACCCAAGTTTTTAACCATTTTGTTAAACCTCTTGTGTTTTCTTGAAAACGTGCTTTAAGTGACCCCATTCAACAGTATTTTTCAGGTACTGAGGCCCACACACGGCATCAGTCCAAGAGTTAACAGACTCTCTCCCGGCCTGGGTTGAACAGCCAGTGAACGCTGCCGAGAGCCTGCTGGAGGGGCCGGCACAGAAGAGGCTGGTCACCTGCGTGCGGGCACCCAGACTGGGACAGCTCAGCGTGACCTCAGAGCCGGCCAGCCCCGGGGCCCGCTTCAGGGAGGCCGGCCCTGCTTCCTCTCCCTCGGCCGGGTTCTGCCCGTGGGGACAGAGGAGCTCAGGTAGCCAGCCTCCCCGTGCAGCGAGGAGGCCCTGCCGCCCGCCCAGCCCGGCCGTGCGGTGAGTGACACACAGCAACGTGAGCGCTGGCTGCGGCCCTTGCTGGGGAGCGGCCATTTGCCAGGCGCTGTGCCCTCATCCAAGGGGTGAGACTGTGAACAGACCCAACGTGCTTCCCTCTGGCGGGGCCGCGGTTTCATTCTCATCACCTGGGTCTGAATTAATCCAGGCCAGAGGGGCAGGGGGGAGGGGAGGAGAGGAGGGAGGGGCTGCTTGCCCGAGGCCAAGGCCTCGCAGGGCAGGGCGAACGAGAAAGGGCTGCAGGTGTTATCTGGACGACCTCCAACTCCCCTGTGACCATCCGGACCACCCTCGCCTGGGCAGACCGGAGAAGTGCCTGGCTGGGGGCACAGTGAAAGCCCCTTGCAGCTCCGCCTGGGACATCCTGCCCGCAGGCCCTGGGGCACAGCCTGCACTGGGGCCCTACAGTCAGAGCCGGTCAGCCCCTGCACTTCCTCCTGCCCCGAGGGGCAGATCCCTGGGAGGCCCAGGAGCCTGTCTCTACCAGGGAGAGCACCTGGGAACCGCTCCCCTCTGGCCACTGGTGTCGAGGGCATCCACACCCGCTGGCCCTCTCTGCGCGGCCGGACCCGGCCTGGCTGGCTTTGCCTCAATTCAGAGCCAGCTGGGAGGCTCCCCTGCGTCTCAGCTGTGGGTTCTGGGCCCTGAGGCCGAGCTACCAGTTCAGACACCGCTGCCCTCCGGTGGTTCTGCCCAAGGGGCTGCCCGGCCGGGTGCACTGAGGCTGAGAGAGACCGAGCCTCCTGGGAAGGCGAGGCTTGAAGGCCTCCCTCCACCCAAAGACACGGCAGCCCCCATTTACTAGGGGTTCCCTCCATGGGCACATGCGGGGCCGTCTTTTCAGAGTCCTAAGGACAAGGGGTTACTCCCTCTGTCTTGGGATCCCTATTTGCTTTCTAGGGTGCCCACAGACCGGGTGGCCTAAAACAACAGAAAATATTCTCTCACATTTCCAGAGCCATCGGCAGGCCATGATCCCTCTGAGACCTGTAGGGGGTCCCTCCTTGCCTCTCTTAGCTTCTGGTGGTCTGTCTTCACATGGCTGTCTTTTTATAAGGACACCAGGCAGCGTAGGAATCTTTTTTTTTTTTTTGCGGTACGCGGGCCTTTCACCGCTGTGGCCTCTCCCGTCGCGGAGCATAGGCTCCGGACGTGCAGGCTTAGCAGCCATGGCTCACGGGCCCACCCGCTCCGCGGCATGTGGGATCCTCCCAGACTGGGGCACGAACCCGTGTCCCCTGCATCGGCAGGCGGACTCTCAACCACTGCGCCACCAGGGAAGCCCTCGTGGGAATCTTAATCATTGCGTCTCCATGGACCCCGTCTCTAAATGGGGTCTTGCCCTGGAGGTGCTGGGGTAGGACTTCAAGGTCCCTTTTGAAGGATGGATACCATTTCAATCGTAACAGGGCCCCAAGGATCTAAGGGGGGCGTTTGCTGCCTTGCAGCCTGGCTAAGCCTCAATCCTCCTGGCTAAGGAGCGCACGGCTCCAGCTCAGAGCATCTCTGGACGTGACACACACACACACACACACACACACACACACACACACACACGGATCATCTGGGACCTGGATAAATGCAGGCTCTCATTCAGCAGGTCCAGGAAGGGGCCCGGGACTCTGCATTTCTCATGCTCCTGGTAAGGAAACCACACGTTACAGAGCAGGGGGCAGGTCCACTGAGCCTTCCTGAGGAGGTCAGGTACCAGCAGCCCCTCCCCCGTGGAGAGGCGGACGGAGGAACACCCCAGCTTAACAGCATCCGCACGTATGCCAGGCCTCACTCTGGCCCAGCTCTCAGGGGCGAAACCCCCGGGAAGGAGAGGACGGCAGACTGAGCTGCCTTCACCTCTGCCTGGGTTTCCTTGTTCACCCGACTCAGTAACATCCTGTGCTTCATTTCTCTTGGGAAACACCTTAGGAAGGGGTTGCCGGGTCATATAGTGAACGCATGCTTAACATTTTTTATAACAGCTTTATTGAGATATAATTCTCATCCCATAAAATTCACCCTTTCAAAGCACACAATTCAGTGAATTTTCATGCATTCAGACAGTCAAACAATCATCCCCACCTTCTAACTCCAGAACGTTTTCCCAACGTGGGTTTTTAAGAAAAATACGGATTCACTTGTAATGGTCAGTATATCGTGCTAAAAACTGAGTGTTGCCCACTTCAATCCATTCAACCCTCATCACAACCCCCGAGTGACTGGAATCCCCAACTCACATTATTGTTCCTGCAGCTGCACCCTGTCCCCTCCCCCGTGCGGCCACTCTCCTTGGAGAGAGCTGCCTGCCCCAGGTGTGCGGTCGACTCAAGAATGATCTTGCCCGCAGAGTCCCCGAGCCCCTTCTACACCCACCTCTATGCCTGCTCCCTCGGCGCCGAGCTGCTGTCTCCACTTTGGAGCCGTGGTGCGCATTTGGTTGTGAGATGCAGCACGTGTGATTTGTTTCTTTTCCTTTGTGGTATAGTTTACGCACAGCGAAAGGCACAGATCTTAAAGCATACAGTTTGATGAGTTTTGACAAATGCACCCGTCCACGTAACCTGCATGTCTATCAAGATAGAGAACATTCCCATGGGCCCGTTTCCATCAATCTCTTCCCAGGCCCAGGTGACCTCTGATCTGCTTTTTGCCCCTACGGATGAGTTCCACTGCTCTGCAGCTTCCTGGATGCGTGGCCCTGATGACTTAATAATGTTGAGCATCTTTCCGACTTACTGGCCATTTATAAATCTTTTTTTGTGAAGTGCTTTTTCGTTTTTTAAAAAACTTTTTTTTTAAATTACTGAATTATAGGAATTTTTCCCATTTTTCAAAAGATTTTTTAAAAAATTATTATTGAATTGTAGGAATTCTTTGTATATTCTGGATATAAATCCTTTGTTGAATATACGTGTCACGATATTTTCTCCCAATCTGTGGTTTGTCTATTCTTTTTTTTTTTCTTTTCTGGCCACACCGCGCGGCATATGCAGGATCTTAGTTCCCGACCAGGGATTGAACCTGTGCCCCCTGCAGTGGAAGGGCAGATTCTTAACCACTGGACCGCCAGGGAAGTCCCCCTATTCATTTTCTTAATGACGTGTTTCAAAGAGCAGATGTTTTAAATCTTGAAAAAGTCCAGTTGATCATTGTTTTTCTTTACTAGCTCTTTCTGTGTCCTCTCTAGGAAGTCACCGCCTCTACCCAAGGTCACAAAGATAGTCCTTTACATTTTCTTCTCTAAGCCTGACAGTAAGGTTTGGGCTTTTCTATTTAGGCTCCATCTTGAATTAATTTTTGTGTGACGTGTGGCATCGGGGTTGATTTACACGGGGACCCAGTTGCTCCAGCACACCTGTTGAAAAGACTTTCCTTTTTCCATTGACTTGCTTCGGCATCCTAGTTGTTTCTTATTAGTAATAAAATATAGATGACTTCAAACGAGTCACTCAATAGATTCGAAGCTGTTAAAAATAGATTTCAAAGTTTCCTCTGTAATAATGCCAGTCTCACACACCTGCGTCCTGAAAGCCCTTCTTGTTTGGGAGAGAAGGGCGACTACACAGCCAGCAGGCCATGGTCGGCACACAGCCCTGGGCACCCGTCCTGCCCGAGGGCTCCAACAGCCCAGGGTGTAGCCGGGACACAGCTGGGACGTGCTGCTTTAGCGTTGATCCCACTGGTTAAACTGATTTCCTCCTTGGATCAATCCTTGTAGTTTAACCAGCCTCACGTGCCCTCCTTGAAGTCTCCTGTTTAACTCAGTGTGGCCTGGTCGCCCCGCGTCCTTTGGAAGTGCGTGCAGGCCAAGCCCTCTTTGAGTCTTGTGTCCGAATAGACAAACACATGTGCACGTGCGGGCCTGCACTTGGGGAGCAAAGGCTGTGGAGGGCGCCCCCATCTCACACCTGAGACTGCAAAGGGCGAGGCACCGCCACTGTGTTCTCATCCGTGTCGTTTCTTGGCAGACACAGGGCACGGCAGGAAGACCGTGGGCTTTGGTCTTACAGAGAGCGGGCCTTCAATCTGAGGTCAATTTCCCGCTCATGGGAGGACCCCGGGCCTGGTCCTTGGCCTCATGTTCTTAGCTCCTAGGTGGACGTGCTGTGGTTAAGTTTCAGAGTCTGTGTGAGGCTCAAATGAGATGCTTAAGAGTTTTACACACAATCTTCTTCCTCCTTGCTGAGCCGTCCACACTCGGTCCCTGGACGGAGGAGAGGGTCGTCACCTCCATCTCAGAGCGGAGAACATTTAGCCTCAGGGATGCTAAGTGACTCACCGTGGCAGAGCCAGGGTTAGGCCTGATCGAAGCTCAGCCTCAGGCTCGGTCCAATGCTCCATGAGGCACCTGATCCACCCGCCCCAGACCAGCCCCAGACTTGGGAATGGGCCAGACAAGGGGCCCGAGCTGGGCGGTCTCCTGCCTGTACAAGTGTCTGTAGCCCCTGCCTTTGAACAGGGCACCGGCTTTGGGTGTGTGTGTTGCTGTTGTTGGCTTTTGTAGACGCCATCTAGGAGACCAGAGCCACTAGGATCTCGAGTAACTGGTCACCGAGGGCAAGAAGAACTTTCCTCCTGCTGCCCCACCTTCCCGGGGGCTGGGACGCAGCCTCCTGGGAGCACGCACTACCCTTGCAGGGTCCTAGATTGTTCAGTTCTGGACTTTCCTGTCGCTCAGCAGCTGACCTTTCCAGCTGACTGTGGCCCTGAATCTGACCTGCCGTCCTGAAGCAGCAAGTTTAACTCTGTTGACCACTTGAAGCGTCAGATGATAGAGGACCTTCCAACGGTTTTGATACAGAACCCACGGCTGGCCCCGAGGGCCCATGTCACATGCCCCAGCACCTTGTGGAGAGGGTCCCGGGGCTGGGCAGTGGTGCTGCCACTGTCCTGGTGGTGACGTCCGCAGTGCAGCAATGGCCCCTCTGTCTTGTGGTGTCCAGAGTGAATCCCTACCCTGCCTATCGTAGGCCGAGCGCCCGGGCAAGTGCAGGGGGCGTAGCTGGGGGCAACGTGAAGAGCACAGGCTTGGACGTCAGAGAGGCCTCCTCCAGCCCTGGCTTTGCGGCACCTCCCTGAGCACGTTGATCTCACTCCTGGAGGGTGGAGGGAAGAACAGGACCACCAGGGTCATGAGAATGGAAGGAGCGCATGCTGGGCCCGGTCTGCCTTTTCCTGGCTCATCTACTGCACGTGGAACAGTGGCCCAGACTCAGGTGGCTGAACACACGCAGTAGATGAGCCAGGAAAAGGCGGACCGGGCCCAGCATGCGCTCCTTCCATTCTCACGACCCTGGTGGGCCCGGTCCGCCTTTTCCTGGCTCATCTACTGCACGTGGAACAGCGGCCCAGACTCAGGTGGCTGAACACACGCAGTGCGCTGTGCCCGGGACACCCAGGGGGGGCGGGGCTCGGCCACTGTCAACCCCACCATCGCCGTTACGTGTCCTCCTCTACTGTGACCTGCGGATGCGTAGGGATGGCCCTGCCGGGCGGCCGCCAAGCACCGTCCAAGCGATGACGGTCGTCACGGAGACCAGACAGCTGACGTGGGGACAGAGGACCCCATGTGGCCGCTGAGACGTGGGGTAGGGAGAGCCACTGTGCGGGGGTCTCCTCCGGCCTCACAGGAAAATTTAGGGGAAGGTTGACTACATCTCATGGAGCGTCGAGAGGAACGTTCAGCAAAGCCCTCTGAGAGTCCCCCTGAATGTCTGCCCTCCCCTCCGAATGTCAGCACTGCCCCCAGGCCCTAGCACAGCGCTCGGCATCTGACAGATATGCACTCAGGGCGTGGGCCGAGGGGCGGTGCCATGATTTCTGGGTGTTACGCCAGGATTTCCGCGAATGCCTAAGGGGTCTTGGGGATAAAAGGGGTCTCTGGAAATACAGCCCCAGGCTGGATCAGGAATGGTCTGCTAGCAAATGCTCCTGGAGAAGAGATTCCCAATCACGCTGTGCCTTAGACCCCTCCTCTCCAGGAACAGCGCCTGTGGCCCCAGGACCCTGGACAGCAGCTTGGCCAGGCTGGGATGTGGCTCTCGATCCCCTTGAAAATCCAAGGGACACGTCCGCCTGGGTAAGAGGGTGAAATGACATTGCAGCCGTTCCTTCCTGTTGGAGCAGCTGCCCACCCCCACACCGCGGGCTGCTAATGGCTGCCCTCATCAAATATTTATTCCAGGGCTCACGCGGTCCTCCATCAGCCTCCAGCATCACACGGGGAGGGAATCTGATTATGAAAACTGGCCAGGAGGGAAGCAGGCAGACCACAAAGCACTCGCGATGGAAAAAGGGGAACATCAAAGCCCCGTATTCCTCCATAAAGGTCGTCTCCGGAAGCAGAGGCCTTCCATTAGGAAACAAACTCTCCGGAGCTTCAAGGACCTGGCCCCGCAGTGTCGGGTGCCACCCAGCCCCGGGGCGCTCTCTCTCCTCTGGGGGTGTGGGGAGGGGGCGGAGGCAGCTTTGTTCACACCCTGGGGCCAGAGCCCCGGCTCCAAGCCCCACTTTGTTTAAAGGAAGTAAAACCCTGCTCGCTCAGAGATGTGACTCCCTCCACCTCTGAGGGATCCCTGGCATTTCATCCGCGCGCTGTCTGCAGCCTGCCCTTTGCAGAACAGAAAAAGGAGGGAGAAAGGAACGGGAGCTGATTGAGAAAAGCTTCTACGGTCTGGAGTGTGTCCCTCTGTGTGGCTCTGCTCATTACACGGGGGCAAGAGCCTGTCAGGTAGGAAATCACGTCTGGTGTTTACACTTTAACAGAACCCAGGGACCAATTAACTGCGCCGAGCGCCAACGGGCAAAGCATTTCTGAAAGGAAGAGAAGGTAACTCGTATTATTGCTCCTTCCCCCGACTTTTCCCAAATTAAAGACACATGCTATGTCAACAGCTTCTCAAGAGCAATCCTTTATCTTCTGAAAGTCCTGAAACTGACCCATTTATCACAAGATGACAGATGCCTCCGCCCACAAACAGTATCTTTTTCTCTTTGGTTCAGCAAACCCCGGGACGGCCGGGGAGGTGGCGATATCAAAACCTGCCCTCGACGCCCAGCAGCCGTACGGCCGCCTCCTGCACGGCCTGGTGGACGCGCCCGACCTCTCTCTGTGACATCGTGCGCTCCATGTGGCGGTAGGTGATGCGGTAGCAGTGGCTGGTCCTGTGTGTCCTGGAGAACGGGAGAGAAAGGCAGGTGAGTGAGGGGCAGGCGTGTCTCCTGCAGAAGCAGTGGTGAAAGCTGAGGAGGACAAAGGGCCACCGACGGGGCGCTACAGAGGCGCACCCCTGCTGACGGCCGGCATGTCCCTTACAGAGGAGCTGGTGACAGGAACGCTGACCGCTGGGTCCCCTTGGACTGAGTGCATCCGTTGGGAGGGAAGCTTCTTGCAAATCGATTTCCTGGGCCGGCCCTGATTCAGCAGCTGGGCGGGGGCCCTGGGCTCCGAGGCGGACCCTGACAAGCAGAGCGGTTAGGGACCAAGCACGCCCCCTGCAGGCCGTGGGGAGCATAGGCCAATCGTGCCATCTCTGTGCCGGGCAGACAATCACTCTAATCCTGGTTCTACCAGGCGGCTGCTGGCCTGCCTGCCATGGAACAGCTGGGTGATTCTGGAACATGGGGTCCCGACAGCACTAAGGCTTCTACTGCATGGCAGCTGCTGAGACACACGGGTACACAACAGCTCATCAGGAAGCCCCCGGGGCCCTGGCCAGCCGGCCTGGCCCTCCCCTCTCCGGGCACTTCCGTTTCTCTCCTTCAAGCCACCAAATTCCTCCTTTCCAGCCCCCTTCCTGGGAGAGCCAGCCCTGCCTGCCTCGCTGCAGGTGGAGAAGCTGCAGCAGACGAGTGGGTCCCGGGGTAGAGTCCCAGGGACATCAACACACGCACCACGTGCCCGCTGCCCAGCGGGAGGCCGCCCCGGGCCTGCAGGAGAGCTAGAGACTTGAACAGGGGCCTCTGGTGGGGTTGGGTGCTCCGTACGCCCTGGGAGGCCCGCCGTTCCCCACAGGTGCCACAGGGCCCTGGGCCCGTGCTTCTCGGGGACTCGGGACACTTCGTGGACTTGCCCTCAGTGGGGCTCCCTGCTCCCTCTCCGCCCATCTTGCCGCCAGGCCCCTCGCTGAGCAGGGGGTCCCAGCCTCCCTGATCTGCTCTCTTTCCTCCTCCGCCCGGGGCTGGTCACCTCCCCCTGCTCGCCGCCTCCAGGAAGGGGGAGGACTGTGCCTCGCAGGCCTATTCGCATTTCAGTCCCCTTGTGGGTCCAGGTAAGGGACGAAGGTACCTCTGAGTGGCGGGGGGAGGAAGCCGGTCCTTAGGGGGCTCCTCGGGACCCCTGGTTCCACACCGCTGGCCCCGTCGCCCCAACCGACACCCCACTGCCTGCCCGAGACAAGGGAGAAAGCAAACCTCCGCCCCGCACTCCTTGCTTTTCCAGCTCCGGCCAGTGGCTCCACTCAGTGGCCGCGCCTGGATGGGCCCTGGGTGCTGCCCTGAGGTCCCCCGATGAAGCGGGGCAGCGCTTCCACCTCTTCCCGCCCCAAGGCCATGCGATGGGGAAATGTCTTTTCAACAAGCGGTGCTGGGACGCCTCTGTGTCCTCATGCAAGAGAGAACGAAATTGGCCCTTTCCTCACATCAGACAAAAATTAACTCAAAATAGGTCACACACTTAAACGTAAGACCTAAAACTATAACAGTCTTAGAAGAAAACATGAGAGTCCATCTTCATGCCCCTGGGCCAGGCAAAGCTTCCTTAGGTATGACACCAAAAGCACAGGTGACAAAAGAAAAAATGGACGAATTGGGCTTCATCAAAATTATAAACTTTTGTGCTTCAAAGGACACCATTAAGAAAATGAAAAGATAACTTCCAGAATGGGAGAAAATATTTGCCAATCGTATACTGACAGGGGACTCGTATCTAGAATATATAAAGAACTCCTACAACTCAACAATAAAAAGACATAACCTGATTAAAAATGCACAAAGGATCTGAGTAGAATTCTTCCAAGAAGACATGCAAACGGCTGGAAGCGCATGAAAAGGTGCTCAACGTCATTAGCCAGCAGGGAAAATGCAAATCAAAACCTCAGTGAGACGCCACTTCGCACGAGCTAAGACGGCTATAATCAAAAAGACAGAAAATAGCGAGTGTTGGAGAAGATATGGAGAAATAAGAACCCTCACGCGTGGCTGGCGGGGATGTAAAATGGTGCAGCCGCTGGGGAAAGAGCCGGAGGAGCCTCTGAAAGTTAAACACGGCAGTTCTTCAGACCCTGACACACAGTCACCCTGTGATCCAGCAGTCCTTCCAGCAGGTATACACACGCTCAAGAGAAATGAGAGCGTCTGTCCACACACAAACTTGTGCATGAGTGCACAGGGCAGCATTCCTCTCGACAGCCCAACAGTGGAAATAATCCAAACGTCCTTCAAATGATGACTGGATAAACAATCTACCTCTACACGGAATATTATTCAGCCATAAGAAGAAATGAAGTTCTAATGCTACAACCCAGATGGACCTTGAAAACATTACACTCAGTGAAAGACACCAGACGCAGAAGACCACGTATTATATGATTCCATTATAAGAAACGCCCAGAGTAGGCAATTCCATACAGACAGGAAGCAGATCATAACTGCCCTGGGCTGAGGGGTTGGTGGAAAGTGGAGTGACTACTAATGAGGATGGGGTTTCTTTTGAAGGTAGTGAACATGTCTGGAATGGAATAGTGGTGAATGTTAGAAAAACCACTGAGTTGAATATTTTAAATGGATGTGTGACACGTGAATTACATCTCAGTAAAGCTGTTCTATTAAAAAAAGAAAAGAGACTTGCCCTGCCGGGCGCTGGGCAGGCTTGCGCCTCTGCGTCTCCCCAGCGAGTCCCCTAGACGCTGGTCTCCATCGCATGCGCTGTGCGCCCCTGCGGGACGGCACCCGGCCGTGTTACTCCACTTTGCTCCTCTGGTGCCCAGGGCGATGTCTGGCATAGGGCAGGTGCTGCGTAAAAGCTGCTGAACGAATGCTTATGTAGCCACCGAACCCCGGGGTGGGAGGCTGCGTTCAGGCCTAGAGGAGGCTGGTCGCACTGCCCTGCCGGCGTTCCACGGCCCCGTCCCGCGTTCAGCCACGGCCTTCTCCTTCCCTCTCCCACCCCTGCCTCCAACAGTGAGGGAGGCGGACGCCGTCAGCTAGGAGGCAGCGAGGGTAGCCGTAAACACCGGGGCGCCCCAAGCCCTCCGTCGACGTGAGCCTCATCCGCCTCCGTGGGCCAGTGCGGCGGCCACAGGGCAGGCCTCAGAGCCAGCGCCCGGTCCACGCCCAGCGGTGCCATGTCCTCCCCCGGTGACCCCAGCTGGTTCCCGCACCGGGCCTCAGGATAGAAGGTGGATAACAGTCATGTCGACCACGGAGAACGGCTCAAAGCAGAACCACCAGACAGAGCACACACGTGTGTGGCACAGAACCGAAGGAGCTCGGTAAGCGGGGCCTCTTTCTGTGCTTTTTAAATGAGGTGAGCAGGGAACCCCGTGGGCACAGCAGTGAGCTGGCAGCACGGGCCGCTGTGGTTCCTGGTTCCTGGTGGCAAAGCCTTTTGTAGGACCCAGGCCCCCAGAGACACCAGGCCACGGCACCCGACGCAGAGGCTGTGTGTGCCGCAAGACGCTTCCCCAGCAGGCCTCGCGCTGGGGCTGGAGGGCCGAGGCCTGCCCTGCCGGGGCCCTTTAGGGACAGTGTGCCCTGCAGGGGTGGAGCCCAGCTGTGCCCCGCTGCACTGGCCTCTCGGGGCAGCCGGGAGACCCACCTTCCCGCCCCCGTGCACAGCAAGGGCCCTTCTCCCATCCCAACATCACCAGGCAGCATCCCGGGTTTCCAAGGGATGGAGGGTTCTAGGGGAGGAGAAATTAGTTGAGCAAGAAAGAGGGCCGAGGGACTGTGGGCTGTTTGATGACGATGCAAACATTTACTAGAACAAGTGCGGCGACAGATCTGGTGACCCAGCAAGGGTGGGAGGATGGTTTCCTGCAGGGGAGGCCGCTGTCCCACCGGCCTGGGCAGGGGCCCGTCCTCCCCGCCCCCCTCCCCGACTCACAGGGGCCTAGAACTGGCTCCTCATTTCCAGGCTACGACACACGTCCTGACTCTGAGTTTCTCCTCCGTTGAAAGAGTAACAGCACTGACCCCATCGACTTTTCCCAACTGCCTCGGAGACAAGGTGACAGGGCTCGGAAGCCATCAAGCGCCACACGAGCGTGAGATGAAAGCACCCTCACCACACTGTTCTTATATTCTTTCGGTGGTTCACTCAGGTCTCTCTCAGCTGAAGAGCTGGTAATACGGCCTCTACGAGTTGAGATTTCCAACCAAAGACGAGTGGGAAAAAAATTTATCTCCTTGCTTCTAAGTGCTTCCAAGAAGGCCCCTATAAGGATTCTTGGGATTCCAACAGCTTTTACAAAACACTGTGATGAGTTGGGAGCAAATGAATCATAAACATATGGATTAATTTTAAAAATTGAGAGAAACAGTATTTGGCAGAATATTTGGCCATAATTCAGTAGACTCAACTGAAAATCAACCAGGTTTGCCTTTTCCTAACATCACTGGAGAGAGAGAGAGAGAGAGAGAGAGAGAAATAGAGAGAGAGAGAGAGGGAGAGAGGAGTGCCTTTTGTCTGCTTGCTAGAAACTTCTTTTTGGAGCTTTCCGATGGTGGATTACTTGGTCCTTCTTTCGCTGGCGGGGAAACCGAAAGCCACGGACCTGGCCCTGGGTCTGAGCGGAGGACCGAGTCTCTCGCCCCTGAGGAGTGGTCCATCTGTGAAGACCACGGAGCTGGAGGGTCTCACAGCTCAGCGTGGCACAGGTGAGAAGGTGGATTCCCCAGATGGAGGGATGCCCGGAGGGCCAGCCCCAACTGTCTGGATTAGGGCCTTTCTGATTCTTTTACATCCTCCCAACGCGGCCTCTTTTAGCCCAAAAGCCTCTCCATCTTTCATCCGTCACGGCCCCCGCTGGCTCAGAAACAGCAACAGCAGCACACGTTTATTTACATAGTGCCTCTTACATACCAGGCACTGGTATGTGAGCCCCTTACATCCACGAACCCATGTAAGCATCACACCCACGCTGGGTAGACAGCATCACTGTCCCGACACACAAATGAGGAAACAGACAGAGAGAGAGAGAGAGAGAGAGAGAGAGAGCAGAAGTCACTGGCCCGCGTCCACACCGCGAGTAAGTGGTGGGGCTGGATCTGACCAGCAGCCCAGTGGGAACGTACAATACGTGGCCACTGTGGAGAACAGTCCGGTGGCTCCCACGAAGGTAAACACAATGACCATGTGACCCAGCACTCCCGCTCCCAGGTGCACCCCCCACCCCAAAGAACACAGAGCGAACAAACTAGTGGTGACCAGGGGGGAGGGGCAGAATAGGCGAGGGGGATTAAGAGGTACATGCTACTAGGCATAAAATACACAAGTGCTAAGGATGTAACATACAGTACAGGGAATATAGTCAGTATTTTTGTAATAACTTTGTATGGAGTATGACCTACAAAAAATATTGAATTACTATGCTGTATACCTGAAACTAATATCACATTGTAAGTCGATGATAAGTCAGTGAAAAGGAAGTACTGCTAAGCTCACTGCAGCTCTGCAGGTAACAGCATACCAGTGATGGACTCTGTGCAGGGACCAGGGCCACTAGGCTTCCCTGGACAGAAGGGACACTGGGGCAGGGGGCCGGCCAGGGCTGGACTGCCTCCATCGTCCCACCATCAAGTTGACGCCGGCAACCACACAGGCTCCGACCGCGAGGTCAAGTCCTTCCCCGGAGGCCGCCAACACCTGCTCCCGAGACAGCGGAAGTGTCTGCTTTTCCGTCGGTGACGAGAGCAGCCCCTTCACATTCTCCGTGGCGCGCTGGGCACCTCCCAGAATGGGTCGCTACGCCCACAGTCCCTGCTGACGCGACCTACCTACAGGGGCTGCTCCACAGCAGGGACGGTGCTGTGCTGGGGCAGGTGCCATTTTCGGGGGACCAGGCAGTGGGAGCACCGACTCGCTCCTGCTCGTGTGATGCTGAAGCTCAGTGTGACGGCCACCCGGCCGCGCCCTTCGCCCGGTCGGGAGGCTCCGGTGAGGGGAACAGTGTGATGGGAAGGGGATCAGGAGGGGGCTGGTTGCCAGGGAAATGGGGGGTGAGGGATGGAGAAGAACCCAGACTTGCAGCAGGGGTCCGACTTCCACTCTGTCCCCGGCCTCTGCTGTCTGTGCGACCGAGCCCTTGGTGCCCCCCTTGTGACGTGAGGATGACACGTGCCTCCCGGGGCTGGTGCTGACACGCCAGCAGATGCTGACGAGACCCCGGCGGCCCGCTGCTTTGTCCCCCACCTCCTTTACCTGCAGGGCTGATGGGGAGAGGAAGGATGCCGGGGGGAGGGCAGGGGGGCACGCTGGGGAGCCTGGCTGGGAAAGTGGGGGGAGGCTGGGAGTCAGGGAGAGAGGTGAATTACCGCTCAGCATCGGGCACGATCTAAACAAGTGCTCTAGAAACTAAGAAAATCACTTCCCCCCTTTACCTTCCCCGTATTAAAAAAAGGAAGCCAAAGGGAAGAGGAAAAAGTGAAATCGTGATCATAAGACCTCAGGTCCGATGACGGTGCGCCCGTCTCCTCATGAACTGCCCTGGGGTTTTCGAGGACAGAGGCCGCGTCGGTTTAATGCAGGAAAGGCCCCAGGCCCCAGCCACGGCCGTGTGACGGCCACCTGACCTCGCCAGGGAGAGGGCTGGACCGAGTGACCGCCCGGCCCCCCCAGGTCTGCATCCCAGGAGTCAGTGCAGAGGACAGAGGGGATTCTGGAGGGGCCGAGTGGCTGCAGGGCCCGCGTGGACGAAAGGGAAGGGGTGCCCGTTGGAGGGATTTCGGGGCGGGCGGCGTAGGGACTCCGCAGGCGCCATGGGGGTCGCTGGGTGACAGCCAGGCAGGCTCTCCAGGGAAGAGGCCCCGCAGGAGGTGGGTCTCGGGTTGGCACAGACCCTCTGGACTGAACTGGCCTCCCATGCACTGCCTTCTCCCGCCCCTGCCCCATCACGCACGCTCCGCCCCCGAGCCGTCTGCTTCCCACGCTCAGACGCTCGGCCTTAGGCCTGGCGCCCCCGAGGGCCGCTCGGAGCCGAGCCTCCGAGTCCGTGGTGTGGACGTCACCGCCTCTCACTACCTCTGTGGCTGCAGTCTCTTCCCACAGGGATTTCTGTTCCTTGGCGTCAGTCACCAGAAACCAAAGCAGATGGTTCCCCCCACGGTTAGCGCCGTGGGAGAGACAGCTCCAAGCCAGGCCCCGAAGGAGGGAAAGCGGGGCCGGGTGAGAGGAACCCGCTTCCGGAGCTGCCCCCCGCTCCCGGGCCGCCCGCATGCTGGCAGCTGAAGAGGTCCCAGGAGACACGCGCTTTGCAGGCAAGACGCGCCTTTTCACGTCAAACACTTGGCAGGTCCTCAGGGGCGCCTCACGTCCCCCAACACCCCTTTCACTCCCATCAACCCCCGCAAAGTTCCCGGTTCTTCCGAGGCAGGGTCTCAGACCAGGCAGCCAGGAGGAAGGAGGTCGTGCCCCTGCCTCCCGGGGGGCGGGCCTGTGTTCTTGGTCCCCACGTGCACGTCCATATGAAAAGAACTGCGCTGGGGACGTTTTTCTAGTAGACGCGCCCGCGGGGAGGCTCGGGGTGCAGCCCAGCCAGCCCTACTGCTTCCCAGCTCTCGGACCTTGGGCCAGCTCTTAATCGCTGGTCCAGGTTCTTGTTCTAAGATCCAGATCGTGTACTCACAGGGTTTTTGATGGACTGAATGAAAATAGTATATGTAAAGGGTTTAGCACAGTTCAAGCTACAGTTAACAATCGGTCTTATTATTTATGTGGCTCAAGATTCTAGACCCTCAGTGGGGGCCACACAGAAAGGCCCGAATGACCTTGGACAAGTTGTCTGAGCTTCACCTTCCTCATCTGTACAGATGGATCCTCATAGGATACATGCGACAGCCTGAAGGAACCCTGAAGACATTACAGTCAGTGAAATAAGGAGGCACAGAAGGCCAAACAGTAAACAACTCCTTTTCCACGAGGTCCCTGGAGTCGTCAAATTCACAGACAGAAAGGAGAGTGCTGGTCGCCAGGGTCCGAGGGACGGGGACAGAGTTTCAGCTGAGGAAGATGAGAAAGTTCTGGAGGTGGATGGAGGTGACGGCTGCATAACGCCACTGAGCTGTATATGTAAGAATGGTGAGGAGAGTACATTTTATGTTATGCATATTTTATCACAATAAACTTTTCATGTTGGAGGAGAAGAGTTCGCCGGAACAACCTAGGTGACTATTTCTAGAAGAGGACGTTGGGAACTCGAATTTGTACTAAAGATAAACAAACAGAAAGCAACAATGGAAAACCCCAGCAGACCACTGTTTGGCCGGTGGCAGGACCATCGCAAGAGAACAACGTGTTTGGTTTCCACCTGCCCAGACAGCTTCTCTTCTTGATTTCATGAACTTAGCAGCCAGGCTGCCCTGCGTTTTACACAAATGGTTTCTAGGACCGCTGCCTATCGTGCTCTAACCGCATTTACCGTATCTGAAAAGTGCTTTTCAACTATCCATTGTCTTCCAAGCCATCCTCCTACATTTCTAACAAGCCTGAAGTAACGTCTCATGTTGCACAGATTTCCAAAGCTCTGTGCTTTTCCTCCGTGTGGGGAATTTGGAAGAGGTTTTCCTTTTCTCCCTGGCTGCGTCTGCACAGCCCAAGTCAACAGAGCTAACTTTAACTCCGTGCTGGTGCACCGCAGCTTCCCGAACGCACTGGCACCTCAGGGGATGAGCCAGGTCACAGAACACAAGATGTTTGGCAGGTGAAGTGCTACATTTTCATCTCAATCAATTGATCCACAATGATTTATTCTGTGCGGAGGCAGACACTGAGGAGGTACAGGACAGGGATAGGCATTGCTTGATCAATACATAAATATTCATGGAGTGGCCGTTCTGGGTACAACAGAGCAGCAGAGTGAGGGGGAAGAGGTATCGCAAAATAAGACAAAGAAGGATGAGGCTAGATTACCATCTGCTTGGGGGCTGAGACATGGATGCATGAAATGACAGCTAGCAGGACAATGCTGTTAGTGCTACGTGTTAAATGGAGGGCATAGACTGTAAACGACGTAGGGGTTAGAAAAGACTGGCCGGGAGATGAGATTAGATCTGGATCTTGAGGACGAGGAGGATTTCAGCAGGTGAAGGGCAAAGAGCGTAATCTAGGTGGCGGATGACACGTGGTACTGGTAGGGGCGTTCATTACGTGTTTCCTCTTCTGTTTCAACAAAGGATGCTGAGGGTATGTTCCAGGTATAAGTGGTCCAATGGAGAGCCATCCAGAGGATGCATGATCTGCGGGGAGAGGGCCTTATCATCCTGGCTAAGAAGGTTCAACCGAAAATCCGTCATTCAGCAATCAGCCCAGACCACCGGGTCCAGGATGAGGTCTGTACGGGAGTCCTGTGAGAGGCTGGTAGGACCTCTGCTCTGGGCAGTTTTGCTGTACCTAGAGGTGGGCCCTGAGATCTCACAGCCCCAAACAACAGAGGGTTCCCGAGATATAAGGCTATGTACGATGTCACCCATCTGGTATGAAGAACCACCCAACCAAGGAGTATGCTATAGAGCTCTCCTCAACCCCATTACTCATGAGTAGGACTAGCCAGGAGTGTGCTATGTCGTATAGCTTTTATTTCTTCAGTGAGTCTTGGAGAAAGTGGGCTAACTACTTTGAGAGACTCAGTGTCTAGTTAATTATGAAGGAAGCACACATTAGTAGAGAGAAATTTATATATATTTCCAATGATTTATGGTTACTTTGCAAATGCTTTTGAGAAGGGACTCCCCGGGGCTAACTAATAGCGTCATCTCTCGACAGACACTGAGTGAGAGGTTACGGGAGAGAGGGACTAAACTGGGACTCGGCTGGGAGGACGAGCTTCCTCTAGCCATGATACTCTAGGCTGGAATACAGCAGGGAGAGCTTGATTATACACCATTCATCCAAGCAGCATGTTTTACGGAATCACAGAATCCAGGATCAGGAACCGCGGAGACTTTCTGGTTCAAGCTTGAGTTCCCTCTGCAGAGCCTGATGCTGGACCACTTCCGGGGAAGCCCACCCGGGACCCACAGAGCAGGCTGAATAGGAGCTCCCCTCACAGTGAGCTGGCAAGGGCTCCGGCCCGTCCTCGCTGGTCCTGGATTCATCCCAGTCCTTCTCCCCCGGGACGGCCCTGCCAGGACCACTGGTGGTCAGAGCGAGAAGGGATCTCGGGGGCAGCACACGTGATGTTTAATATCACTGCCTGGGAGGCTAGACATCTGTCTGTCCATCTACTCCATTCATTCATTCACTCAACAAATGGAGTGAACATGCAGTATACGGCATGTGCTCTGCTGGGCGCTGAGGACCCAATGATGGAAGAAAGCAAAGCAAACGAACAAAACAGACCTGACCTCATGAAGCTCACAGTGTAGCGTAAGAGACAGGTGTTAAAGAACTACCAAGCAATGAGAACTGCAGCTACACTAAGGCGTTGGAAGAAGAGGAACATGGAGCCATGGGGCCACAGAAAAGGGCGACTGACTTAGATGGTGGGTCAGAGAAGGTTCTGTGCAAGTGCCATGAGCTGACCTCACAGGGGGAGGGACTTACTGGGTGAAAGGAGGTTGGGGGAAGCGGTTCCACCCCCCGGCAGGATTCTGGGTAGAGGGAATGGCATGTGTCTGTGAACTGGGTTCAAATCGCAATTCCTCCTCTTCTGAGCCATACGATCTTGGTCAGATCATTGCCTTCACTAGGTGTTGGCTAGAAGACGGTTCTTTTTTTTTTTTTTAGGCTTTTTTGATGAGGACCATGTTTTTTAAAATTTTTTTAAATTTATTTTATTTATTTATTTTTTGGCTGCGTTGGGTCTGCGTTGCTGCACGCAGGCTTTCTCTAGTTGCGGCGAGCGGGGGCTACTCTTCGTCGCGGTGCGTGGGCTTCTCATTGCGGTGGCTTCTCTTGTTGCGGAGCACGGGCTCTAGGTGCGTGGGCTTCGGTAGCTGTGGCGTGTGGGCTTAGCAGTTGTGGCTCGCAGGCTCTAGAGCGCAGGCTCAGTAGTTGTGGTGCGTGGGCTTAGTTGCTCTGCAGCGTGTGGGATCTTCCCGGACCAGGGCTCGAACCTGTGTCCCCTGCATTGGCAGGCAGATTCTTAACCACTGCACCACCAGGGAAGCCCCTTGATGTGGACCATTTTTAAAGTCTTTATTGAATTTGTTACAATATTGCTTCTGTTTTATGTTTTGGTTTTTTGGCTGAGAGGCACGTGGGATCTTAGCTCCCCGACCAGGGATCGAACCCGCACCCCCTGCACGGGAAGGCAAAGTCTCAACCACTGGACCACCGAGGAAGTCCCTAGAAGACGGTTCTGCTTGTCATGCATGAAGCCTTTGAGCTCAACCCAGGGTCATCACAAGAGCACCGTCACCAGAGGGCCTCAAGGTTTAGGTCTTTTTTGTTTTAAAACCCAGAACCCCAGTCTCTCTGCCATGTGACACCTTTCCAATCTGTTCCCTCTAAATCACACAGCATCTATAGCACAGCTCAGAGCAAAGCAGCTTTAGCTGATGTGGGCATGAGGAAAATGCCCACTCGGCCTGGCCTCCTGCCCACGGCAGCCCCTCCCCCAGCAGCTTATCAGCATCCCGAAGGCTCCAAGGAGGGTGATTTAAAAACCAACCCCCCCCAAAAAAAACAAACAAAAAAATAAATATAAAATAAAAACCACCCCATATTCTATGATAGAAGGTAGCAAAGCTCAGACAGGCAATGGTTTGCCTGAATTCAGCTCAAAACTTAACAAATCCAAGTGAAATTTGCTTAAAATAGGACTGGAGCTCATTTGGGGACCACATTCTTCTAAGTAAAGAGAAATCCTTGATCCCATGAAGCATAAACACAGCAAGTGCAGCACAGAGCAGACAGGCTGCGGAGGTCGGGAACCCGGGTTCTTCCCCTAGAGCTTGTCACCGTAGGACGAGTGACTTAACAGAAGCCCTTTAACAGCTCTGAGCCTCAGCTTCTCTACCTTACAGAGGGGATTACAACTTCCTGGCAGCGTTATCAAGAGTTAGTAGGTTCTGAAGGCACTTTGTAATTACAAACGAGTCTTTAAATTTATCATGATAAAAAAGAGATTTCATTTTTGCAAATGGCCAGTTATTTAGTGCTAAAATTGAGGAGGAAAAGTGATCTAATTGCATAATATTCCAGACGTGCTAAAAGAAGCACAGCCATAAAATAAGATGTATGTTTTCCGATGTGGCTTATTGTTGGTCCTATAAAAATTCCTGCAGAAAAAAAAGGGGGGGTCCAAACAGCTTTTGAGACAAAACAGCATCACATGGCCTTCAGCACACAGCATTTGGAGGGGGTAGTGCTATTTGAACTCAGAAGTTGCTGGAACGTTACGGTCACACCCCAGTCACCCCACGTTCCTAACGGATTCATTTTCACATCTGGAGAAGGACGTGACTACCCCAGACTCCTATTCCCCTGAGGAGCTAACACGATGAACCACACTGATGGAAACTTGTTCTAGAACCTTGTACGACTTATGTATGGAAACACCTTTTTTTTTTTTTTTTGCGGTACGTGGGCCTCTCACTGTTGTGGCCCCTCCCGTTGCGGAGCACACGCTCCGGACGCGCAGGCCCAGCGGCCATGGCTCACGGGCCCAGCCGCTCCGCGGCATGTGGGATCTTCCCGGACCGGGGCACGAACCCGTGTCCCCTGCATCGGCAGGCGGACTCTCAACCACTGCGCCACCAGGGAAGCCCGGAAACAACTTTTAAATTCCAAATATTGACAAGATTAAAGAAAGCTCTGGGCCTTGCCGTCACACAGTCTTCGCAAAGCTGAAGCTACTTTGTCAATAGTAATAGCAGCAAGAAGAAAATTGACAATTATAAAGCTATGAGGCTTCCAGAACCTCGTGCCCGTGTGATCTCACTGGCTGTGACCACAGGGCAATCCCGAGAGGTGGACACTCTCACCTCTGTTTGCAGAGCAGGGACAGGCCCAGAAAGATGGCGTGAGTGGGTGAGGGCCGAGGCTGGAACCTCGCTCCCTTCCTTTGCGTTAAACTCTGCTCATCTCTTCTCCCAGACATACTCTGCCGGCCTACTGATGTCCACTGCAGTCACCGCTGACTGCTGTTCAACAAGGATACCACGGTAACAGGTGAATTTCAGGCTGCTTTTCAAAACGTGACTAGGACTTTATCCCCAAAAGGGAAAAATTAATGCGTTAGTAAATATTACTTGGCAGAGAAAGTGTAGGAAGTATAAAGAAAGAAAGGGCAAAAGAAGAAAAAAATACTTTAAAGGGAAGAAGGATCTATTATGTATAAAGTGCTAGGCACTTTAATGTTTCATTTCATCCTTGCCATTAATAGAAAACATGGATGAAAAAAGCCAGAATGAGGGACAATGTTAGCTTGATGAAGGCAAAGTCAGACCCGGAAAACACAGAACACAGATGTGCAGGTGGTGGGCTGAATGAGTAAAGACATAAATCTGGTTTAGAATTCGCAGCCACAGTGAAAAAAGCCTGATCACTTCCAAGGTTCTCACTGCCCAAGGGGAGAAAAGATCACAGCTGTTCAGGGAAGGAAACCCACCCCAAGGTGATATTCTAAGATAAACCTCTAGGTGGCGCTTCATACAGGGAGCTTTAGGTGAGCAATGACTATGATTTCGGGGTCACTTAGTACGCCTGGATGCAATGTCTCATTTAATTCTCATTACAGTCCCCTCATATTGGGAATTATTCCCCCTATTTTGCAGGTGAGAAAACTACAGCTCAGAGAGGTTAAAAGCGTCTTCCCAGGTCACTCAAGTAGAAGGTAACAGAGGTGGGATTCCAACTTAGGTGTCCAGTTGCCTCCAAAGCTATGCTTTTAGTCCCAGGCTGGGGATGCTGTCTGACTTAGTGGCCAGTGTCTCAACTATATTGCTATTTCAAAGCAGTCGTGGGTTTCATAAGGCTAGTCCCTTGATGAAACTTGAGGGAGTAGCTCTAAAATGTACTTCCACGAAAAACCAATTTTGTTTGGGGCCATGGAGGATGATAGGTTCAAGTGTACAGCGTCTTTGATGGTCTGCCTATCTTTGTTACTTGGATAAATCTATTGACCTCTCCAGGTCTCAGTAAAACCAAAGGAATGCTATCTGCTCCTAACTAGTCCTTCAGTTAGGAAAAATTGAAGTCATGTGAGCAAAGCATTGTCAGCAACTTGGGAGAAAGTACTAATAAAGTAAAAGCCCAAGTCAATAAACCACTTCAAAATATTATTGAGTTGAGGTTGTCCATTTTCAAACTCAATGAAAAAGAAAGTGTTCTTTTTTTGGTATTTTCTTACTTCAAAAAAAGAAAAAAAAAGACATCGAACTTACATTTCTGGTGTACTGGAGAAAAACATAATCAATTTTCTGAAGTTGAATTCTGTCCATTTTAAATGCTTAGGAAAGATTCAGTAAGACTGCCCATGAGTTAATTTCAAAGGCAAAGTATCAACAAGACACTTCAATTGTGGGCTTGAGGGCCAATGTGACACTGTCATGCCTTGAAGAAGCTACTTGTGTGATGGTCCAGCATCTTTCGGCTCCCTTATTTCACGCTGAGTTTTTTTTACTGGGCAAAGGAATGAGTGAAGAGTTGGGCACAGAGTGTGGTTTGGACAGATTGCTAGAACTGATTGGCTAGGACAGATTGCTAGGTGATCAAAGAGTAAGTCTGTCTCTTCCTCTACCACAATCTGTTCCATGTATGACAATTAGAATAAGATAGCAGTGAGCCAGGAAGACTCCAGAATGATGGCAGAATATGATAAACTAAAGATCCTACTGCTACATACTCTTAGGTGTGCTGAATAACATATAGGAACATTGGCTTTTAAAAGTGGATAGCTGAGTAGATTATGAAAGCAAGGGGAAATCACCAGGTGCAAGAAATAAAGAAAAAAAGACCTGCAACAGTAAGTGCCTAGAACTTCAGCCGCCTAGAGTAGGAAGCAGTATCAGTTATTGTAACCTAGAATTTAGATTTTAATGTCCACCTGAGAACAGAATATGAAGGCTTTGGTCCACATGAAGCAAGAAGTGGGACCTGAGATTCCCACACAAAACTGGAACTCTGAAGGGCTGCATCCTTGATGTGACAGTAGACTAAGAAATGCCTCAGATCTGCAAGCTGAGAAATCAACACAAAATTGGCCCTGGAATAATGCTAACCGTAGGATACCTAGACGACTTGGCAGAAGAAAATGCAGAACAGCCCTGGAGAAAAGTGTGGCCACATGGGATCACTTCAGGAAAAGCCCCAATGAACATAATCTCACAGTCAAAAAATACAGAACACATGAAGAGACAACCCATTATATGCCACAGTCACTAGATAAAAAACACAGCAGGATTAGTACCCCAAGAATTTCTAATACAGGAATAATCCAGAAAGGGTTTAAAATGATTAAAAGTTAATTTCAACATTTAAAAATACTTAAAAGACATAAAAGATATGAAAGAACATTATGAATAAAAAACAGCAGATGTGAAAAATACCAACATAGAAAATGTATAGAAATAAAAATATAGTTATAATTTAAAAATGAGTGGAAGGGCTAAACCACAGATTAGATACAGCCAAATGCAGAATTAATAAACTGGAAGACACATGTGTGGAACTGTTTAGAATGCAGTAGAGAAGTACAGAAATGAAAATACGGGAGAGGGTAAGAAACACAGGATAGAATATGAGTACCAGAAGAAGAATAGAGAGAGAACAAAGAGAGACAATATCTGGAAACATAATGGCTGGAAAATTCCAGAATTAATGAAGTCCTCAGACTCAGGAAGCACAATAAGTTCTGAATGGGATTAAAATAAAAGTCTGCCCTAAGCACATCATAATGCAACTGCAGAAAAACTAAGACCAAGAGATGACCCTGACAACAACTACAGAGGAAAGATAGAGAACTTAACAAAGGAACAGTTAAAGACATAGGTGACTTCTCAGTAGCTACAAAGAGGTCAGGAGGTGATGGAATAACACCAACCAAATGTCAACCTCAGCTAAGCTGTTATTCTGGAATAATGGCAAAGTGAAAACATTTTCAGACAAAGTGAGACAAAATGAGAAAGTTTACCACTCAACACCTGCCATGAAAGCCCTGTGAATGGTACAGTTTAGGAAGAAAACTGAACTCAAAAAGAAGTGGATGTAAGAAGCCAGCAACAATAATATGATGGCTTACATCACAACCTAGTGAGCCAGGTTCACTCTCCATCAGAGCTGTTTGAAAGCTGTGGTGTCAGACGTCCCGGTTTTCCAGGGGTAGTCTCCATCTTAGATGATGTTCCAAATGCCCTAAGTTGGAGCAACTAACTCAGAAAAGCTGATCTCCTGTCTTGGTTATTTCCATCAGCCCCAGGCTTCCCACAGAACCTGCCTACTCATGGAAACACATGGTGAAGCAAGTCATTAGGACTGAGCCTAGCTCTGGAGTCACACAGACTTGCTCTCATTCTGGCAAGTTACTGACTCTCTCTAAGCCTAGTTTTCGACACCTTTAAGTAGGGCTAATAAAACATACTTTATAGATATATGAAATAAGATTAAAATATAATGACTGGCACAAAGTCAATACTCAATAAAAGATAGGATTTACTATAATAGTATTAGCATTATAAGCTTTGTTAATTAATTTAATGAGCAATGCATACATTTAGATTAATAAAAGGTTATGTCCCCAGATTTACCTAAAAAGAAAAAGCAAACAAGGGCATTGATATTAACTGTGATGTACCGGTGCCGGCTGCTAAGCCCTGTCCATTCATCCTCACACTGTCCCTGGCCCATGAACACCTCTGCCTGCAGGACATCTACCTGTCGGCCCTACCACGGTGCTGCTTCAGTCTGGACCTCCCACCTGTATCAAAACTACAGGGAAGTGGCTGGTGAGTCTCTCTCTGAAACACTGTGTGGACTGTACTTGATTTGGAAGATATCTCCCGGTTGTTTTTGTTTTTTTAAATCACTCTCTGCAATTACCTCTGAGCACAGGAAAACTCAAAACAGAGCAGAGAGAAAAGCCAGCTCTGTGGTGCCCTTTTCAGCAGATAGGACAAAGTCATGAAATTTATATGCATGTTAACACGGGGAGGTGATGCCTGGGTTACTGACGGCTGTATGCCATGGCCAATCATTTTACACTTCATTAAGATATGCTCATTCACTCAGCCTCTAGGTGTAGACCTAGGTCTACTCCAACGAGAAAAATAGCAACTCGCAAAACACAGGCAAGTGTCCAAGCAGAAAAGCTGCAGAGCGATCTAGTATCTATTGACAGATGTGGGCGGAGCTCTGAGCTGGGATAGAGGTACCAGTTTAATTCTGGGCCCTTGAGCACAATGCTGGAGAGGGCCCCTTCCTCCTTGTCACCAGCCACATAAACCTGTGTCCAAAGCAGCGCCCCTCTGGCCACCTGCTTTTTTCAGTGTTTGTGGGAGTGATTGGTTCATAATGTTTTCACACAAACGTGTTTTTTCTCTCTCCTTCTCCCCCGCCCTCCCTCTGCCCCCAAATCAAGACGGAAGGGACTTTTGGGTGCTGAGTTTCTACTCTGTTTTGGGCATCTTCATTAAAGCATCTTATGTACTTTTCAAAACTCTCTTACAGAGTAATCACTCCATGGTGACGGTAAGGAAACTGAGAGCCAGAGGGGCTGCATAACTCCCTCACCTCACCTGCCCTGCCGGCTGGGGCAGAGTCTGCAGGGGCCAAGAGGATGGGGCAACACGGGGGGTGTCAGAGGCTCGGGTCCCCCTGGTGTAGCCTTTCCCTAAATACCGGGGTAACCCCGAGCAAGCACCTCCTGTCTCTGGGCCTCAGTTCCTTCCCGGGGACTGGACGGTTGCTAAGATCTCTGGCTGCTCTGACCATGAATGTCCAAGCGCACCCACAGGTTAAGGACAGAGAAAAGCGGGGACCCTGGGGGAAGCAGGATTCTAACTCACCATGACCCGATTCCTGTTCTGGTGCACTCTGGCGGCGGTAATTGCTGACGACAAACAAGCAGACCACGGGTTGGGACATCTGGCTGCTGGAGATGTCTGAAGCCAGACTTTACTACAGCCGCCTTGAGTAAGTAGCTGCAAGGCTGCTAATTGGATTCAGCAAGTTGCTGAGTCACTGTCGGGCAAGATCAAGCCGCTGTGCACAGGCGACGAGGCCCAGCCTGTCAGCAGCTGAGAACACATTTGTGATGAAAAAGAACAGGGGTGTGCAGAGCAGTGCCCGGGACTAGCTTTCACAGTTTACGATCAGTAATTAAAATCTAACAGACCACAATTAGAAAGCACCCACCACAACCTTATTTTGCCATTTGTCTTTTAATTAAATCTGCCCCGGGATTTAGCTTTAATGCACAGAGATTTCGATGGGGACGGGGTAGAAACCACTGAGATGGAGCCAGATGTGCTGGTTGTAACATCTTCTTAGAGGAGGAGGGTGGGGAGAAGCTGCTCACGTGTTTCGTGTAAGTCACGGGTCCCTCCGTCCTGGGACCTCAGCACAGCACAGCACAGCACGGCAGAGGTACTGGGCGAGCCCGGCCCTTCATGAAATCACCTCTGGGCATAAGAAGGGTGCCCCACAGAGAAACCAGGGCAGAGCTGGTGGCAGACTTGTTTTTAGGATGGTAAGTGGGAAAAATATACTGTTAGGCCATAAAACAGAAACGTTTGATGGGGTCCTCTGGCACAAACTGGGGGTGGGGAGAAATAAATTTTGAATGGAAGGAATTCACAGAGCCCCCTTTCTCATGATGTCAGTGGCTTCTCACAGACGAGCAATCACTTAGTGCCTAGCAAGTCCAAGGTCCCATGTGGAATCGGGCCGTCAAACAAGGGTACGGGAGGGGTATACACGGCCTGCCGGGGCACAGCTGGGTACCGCGGGCCAGCTCCGGCTTCTGCCAGGCTCACCCCTGGAGCCAGAGACAGGCAGGAGGGAAGCATTTGCTCATCTGCCCCGTTGTCGGGACTTGGCGTGAGGGGGGCACCCCACTTTAGAAGCTCCGGGAGGACCCATGATTGGGTTAGTTGAACTGACCCCCCTTAGGGGCTTCTCACCAGGACGGGTGCTGCTGAGGAGAGCTCACGGAACGGATCATTAAGTGTGCTTTGCTCGCCAGGAGAAAGCTGTCTGCTGCACACTGGGAATTGCTGCATTTTTATTATTCATCAACCACCGAGTGCCCACGATGGCAGCACCTGACCCCCAGGTTGGAAGATGCCATTCGCCTAAAAAAGTGGACACTGAATGTCCAATCTATTGGCCTAAGTCACGACATTGGCCACTCCTGGCTGTTCTTTCTAGACGGACACACCAAGGAGGTTCAACTTCACGATTTCCCGAAATAGTTGAAAATCACTGAGGGAGAGTTATGTTCCAAAATACCATTTATAAGACAGCGAGCTTGTACGTGGAATGCATGCACCAACCCAGAAGCAATGTCGTATGTACAGGGTTAGGATTCCAGCCCAGCCTCTCAAAACCCACCTGACTCATTATATTTATGAAGTTCACCTGAGCACAAAAGGGTGCAGCAAAAAGTTCTACACTGATTTGGAGGGGGCCTCGCTAAGCGATCCACCAAATGGTGAGAAAAGACTTGGAAATCCTATAAGGATGGGTTGACCAAGAGAGATGCTTAGAGATGAGTTGCAAAGTTGAAAGAGAGCCTATTAATAGTCATCTTTTTTTTTTTTTTGCGGTACGCGGGCCTCTCACTGTTGTGGCCTCTCCCGTTGCGGAGCACAGGCTCCGGATGTGCAGGCTCAGTGGCCATGGCTCACGGGCCCAGCCGCGCCGCGGCATGTGGGATCCTCCCGGACCGGGGCACGAACCCGCGTCCCCCGCATCGGCAGGCGGACTCTCAACCACTGCGCCACCAGGGAAGCCCAATAGTCATCTTTTAAGTGATCTTGCCCTCCTTCCAGGTAGGAATAAGAAGTCACCAAGAAACCCCTTCAGTTGCCTGTCGGCAAACCCACAATTCCACCAGTGCTCACACCATCCTTTTTATCTTCGGTTTCTCCTCCCGCCTGAGGCTCAGTCCAGCACCGCGATGTACGTTCCAGCGCCTTCAAATTCTGGGGACCTTCCGTCTACGTTCCCCCTCTCCCTAACCTTCCATTTCACTGATTCCTACTCATTCCTCAGGACTCTGCTTGGAATTAGCCCCTTGAGAAGTTCTCCCTGGCATCGCTGTGCTGCTGAGTTGTGACGTCTGTCCCTTGTCTGTGCCCAGCCCCGGCCCCTGCTAACTTCTGAGAAGGCAGGGTTCCCTGCTGGACCCTGGGCACCAGCACGATGCTTGGTCCACAGCAGCAGCTCAGCAGACGCCCGCCAAACGGCAGAGCAGACTTCCTTACCAGTGGGATGCCTGCTGGGGGAGAGAGCAGTACTGGGCCCACAGCAAAACCTCCCCACATGCCCCAAACACCCAGCCTCCCAAGAGCTGTTCCCTGTCTATGCTGGCATTAGGGGAGTCCACATACAAGTGTGGGCCCTGGCTTCCTGGTCCTTCGTCAGCAGCAATCACATCTTCCCCAGTGCAGGGTGGGGGCCACCTGGCAGCTGCACCTAGGTGAGAGCTTTGAGGGGGGGACACATGTCTTTATGACCTTTTTGCTTCATAAACTGTAAAAATGCCAGAAGGAAGATGTTTCCACACTGAGAATGAAGCTTGAAGAGACAACACCTTTCACAGGGGCTTGCACGTGGTCTGAGGGTAGGCACAGCAGGGTCGGTCGGTCGGTCTTCTCCAGGGTCTGGTAGAGCCCCAGCCTCCCCCCCCGTCTCACTGCAGCTGGATCCACCCCCGCGGCCATCAGCACCGTCCTGGAAAAGGGAGCCAACGGCCAGAGGCGAGGGCTGGGGTCCCTCGCTGGCCTACACACTCACCAGTACCTCTGCATCCTGTCTCCTGTCTCCCTGATCCCCTCCACCCCCACTTCTCCCCACCGCAGCCCGTGTGATCTTCAACCATACAAATCTGATAACGAGACGCTCACGATGCTAAGGGCTCTTGGGATAAAGATGAAGGTCCTGCTGGGCTGGCCCCGCCCACGTCACTCCCCTTACCGCTCCCTGTTCATACATGGCCCCGCCCACGTCACTCTCCTTACCGCTCCCTGTTCATACACGTGAGCGCATAACCTTCCTGCTCTTCTTCAGGACACACGTGCTGCCCCTGCCTGGGATGCTTCCCTGGGGGAGGGGTCAGTCTGAAGCGAGGGCAGGTCGGAGGAACGGGGCCGTTGGGGCTCAGCCCTCTCGGGGCGACCCACTGCCCACCACACTGGCCCCAACGACTGTGGCTACCAAATTGGGCCAAAGCCCCTCCTCATTTCACCATATCAATATTCACACTGTATTTTGATCTTTACTTGAGTTCCGTATCTATTTTGTAATTACATCTGAACTCAGCGAAGAGGGAGGCCATTTTTGGTCCTCCTCAGAGCATCACAAACCCAGTCTGTTCCTGTTTCAGGCTAACCACACACAAGGTCAGAAGCAGGGTCGCCGGGATGCAAGGGTGTTCACTGCAGGCAGCACCTGCCTTACACCTGCTGAACAGCCGAGGGCAAGCACTCAGTGCCGGCAGCAGCTGCGCTGACTCCTGGTCACCGCCCCAGGCTGGCAGAGCCAGGACAGTGTCTGGGAACAAGTCACTCAGCCCCGGAGCCTCAGTCATGGTCTCAAGACAAGATGATGACCTACTGCATGCAGTACCTTAGCACCTTGTCAGATACACATCCATAATCGAGGCTCATTCTTTTTGTTTTCGGTTTTACTCTCACCCATGATTCTCGCCTGTGGCCGTGAGGGCTGCTGGGCCCTGCCCAGCCCTCCCCATTCCTGATGGGGAAAAGGGTCAAGTTCCCACAGCACAGTGGTCGCGAGGGCTGTGCTGCCCCCATGCTCCCAAGAGGATTTTCTCTGCATTTTCTGCGCCAAACAAGCTATCCTTCTCACTGGAAATGAGCCCCTGAGACACAATTTGTCTCTCTTGCTCAAAAAGGGAGGTGTCGTTTGCTCCCTTCATCAGCTACGAACTTGAGGGGTAGAGGGCCAAGCTCTGGGTGGCACAGACACCTGCCCCCACGCTAGGGTTGTTGGTGGGAGGGTAGATGGCAGGGTGACTAGACAGGAGGACGGGGAGGGGGGGAGGGGTCTCACGGGAGGTTTCTTTTTTTGTGGGGGTGGAACTGGCTTGTGGGCAGATTTTGAATGAGACTGTTTGTTAAAGCCATTTCAGATAAAGTCTTGGTCTTCAGAGATGGTCCAGGATGATAAAGCGTAGAATATTAAAGAAAGGAATGAGCTGAGAATTGGAGAGAATGGAGGCTTTAGGTATAGATTTTAAGAACAATCAACCTCTAAGTTCAATAACTGAAAAAAGAGAGGCATCTCAGGGATCCACAGTGGGTTGAGAACTCAATATATTCTGTCATCAATGAGAAAAGATTATTTAGTAACAAAGTGAAGGCTGATAGGTGACTGTAGGCCACTGTCCCCCGACTCTCAAGATCAGAATCACGTGTGCAGTATCCCAGCCTCGCTGCAGGGACACGGGTGGTTGCCTCTCCAGCGCCCATTCCACCTCCCACATGGTGGTACCCAGCCTCTAAGATGGCCGCAATGATCCCTCCCACTGGTGCTGATGCCCTTGTGTGACTTCTCCCACATCACACCAGAGCTGGCCTGTCTGACCAAAGAAGATGGCGGACGTGACATTGTGTCACTGACTTCCATGCCCCACATCTAACCCCAGAGCGAACCCCACAGGCTCTGGCTTCCAGAATCTGATCATTGCCCACCACCTCCATCACTACCATCCGAACCACCACCGTCTCATGTCTGGATTATCGTGAGCTAGGCCTAACTGGTCTCCCTGCTCCCACTCTACCTCCTTGGAGTAGCCAAAGCGATGCTGTTAACATACATCACCACGTGGAACCCTGACCAAGGTCTTCTAAGATCTTCCCACCTCATTCAGAGTCAAAGCCAATGCCCTTCCAGTGGCCTCCAAGACCCTGTGTGACCTGATTTTATCTCCTCCAGTGCCCGTCACTCACTCCGCTCCCACTACCATGCTCTGTCTTGGCTGGCGCCCCCTGCACACCCCAGCCCTCAAATACGGGGCAGGCTTCTGCCTTAGACCCCATCTCACGCTCTTGCCTTTCCTCCATGGCACTTATCACAGTCTAAGAACGTTACACGATGCTCACTTATTTTATTATCCGTCTCTCCCCACGAGAATATAAGCTGTCTGCAGACAGTGCTTGCTCCATACTTCTGTTCACCACGCTAGTCTCACCTGGCAAATAGCAGGGGTGTGACACACATCAGCAGACCTTGGTGCCGATTACAAGCACGTGACGTGCACTGGTCTGGGCACTGAGGGGACAAGAGTGAACGAGACCCAGCCCTGCCTAACGAAGCCCCCCGCGCCCCCTCCCCAGAGCAGCTCTCTGCCCAGCCTCCTCCTGACCATAGCCCAGCATCACCAGCCAAAGCTGGCTACTGCCTGGAGGCTGGACCACTTCACTGAAGGCCCAGGCCTGAGCGGGTGCTGTTTGCAAAGAACTTTGGCTTACAGGAGCTAAGAGCACTGTGCCACCCTCCTTGGCGAGGGGCTCTGAGTGGTCGGAGCTCAATGACAAGGGGCACAGAAAGCCACCGTCTGGATTATATTCTAAGCGCACATGGATGTACGGCAAGCAGACAAGGACCCGCACCGTCAGACGTAGACACCGGACACCACGTGTGTGTGTGTGTGTGTGTGTCCCCTCTTCCGTGCACCATCTCAGGACCACTGTCTTTGTTCTCAAGGGTGGGCTCTGACTTCCAGAAGAAAACCTACCCAGCTCTAGGCTGCTCTCAGCAGTGCAAACAGATAATTACCTGCTGGCTGCCTGGGAATGTAAGGTATCAAATAGACTGCTTAGTAATTAAAATAATGAAGGGAGTCATCAGGGCTGAAAGATATTTTTTGTCTTTTTAAACTGAAGACTCCAAATAAGGGTTAAAATATGAATTGGAAACACCATCCTGATGAATCCGCCTCCTAATTACTGGCAGGCCAGTTGGAGGCTGGTTCCACATCACAAGCTTTGGGGTTCCTTTCAACGGTGAGCCGCTCCCAGGGTCCCCCTCTGTGACTCCACCACACAGGGTCACAGAGGGCTCCCTTTGGTATAAAAGACCCATTGATTTATTTATTCTCTTATTGCAGCCATGGACCTTCTGTGCTTTCTTCAAACAGGTCTTTTTATTCCACTGTCTTTGAAAAAAGCTAATAAAGAATCAATTACAAGAGATACGCACACATAGAAATTGGTATTTATCTAAGCAGGATATCTGCTGAAAAATAACAAAGACCATTAAACCACAGGTACACACAATGAAGCCTGTCTACTTAAGATCTCCCACTACGGATGTGACTGCGTCCTGGCTCTCAAAGGAAAGGATCATCCCTTCCCAGCAGAAGGAAAAGGAGTGAAGGGTGAGGCCATGGGTGGGGAGCTGTCATCCCCTTGCCCCGAGGGCCCTGGGACCCACTCCATAACTTAGGATTTCCAGGAAATCTCTTGAGAAGCCATTTTTTTTCCCTGAGAATCTGGCATCACAAGAGCCAGAAAGTAGAACAGGGCTAATAATAACTTCATCATCACTACAGCCCTGGTTCAGAACTTGGTTTTATATTTTTAATGGCTCTTTTCTAGGAGAGCATCTTGTGGGTCTATTTGTGTGTGTTCATCGTGGCATAAATGTTATAGATCACGGCATAAACACCATTGCTTTTCCTAAAGAGTGCTAAATGCTACAGATAAAGTTACCAGAGTGACTAGGCTGGGGAGAACGACCAAGATCATCACGACTATGCTCTCTGCCACCAACATTTAATGACCAAATCCAAACAGATCTTGACTGGGGTAGTTTCTTCACGATTGTTCGTCATACCTTACATTTACGTTTTCTGCACTTTTCTGCACGTGTGCTGTATTTAGCAATAGAAAGGCAAAGCGATTTCTTGTGCTACCCACCTAGGGGTTTCTGTGCTGAAATCACAGGACCGCCTGGAGCTCCTGGGTACCTCTCTGTAGAAGTCACCGAGCACGCAGCCTACGCACAGGCGGAGAAATGCAGGGCTTCCTCCCACCCCCAGAAAAGGGAGTGCTTCTTCCCAACGGAAAGCTGGTCAGGAGGTGGGAATGGACGGGAACCACTGGGCAGGGGAGCAGGCTTAGGACTCAGAGAGAACTGGGTTTGCATCCGAGATCTGCCACTTACTAGCCACGTGCCCTGGTGAAGTTATTTAATCCCCCAAAGCCTCTGTTCTCACCTACAAACAGAGACTCTTAGAGCGGCTATCTCAGAGAGCTGTTGTCATGGTAATTTGCTGACACACAGGTTCAGCCAGGATAGTGCTGGCTGTGGGTACCAGAATTCCCAATGCAAGCGGGCTTATAGAACACAGACATTTGCTGGGTCGAGCTGCTCTGTTAAGAGCGGGGCAGGAGAGAGGGTTGGCCCATAGCTGGCCTGGTCGCTCTGCCTCTTCCTCAGCCCTGCTCTCTTACACATGCCCTTCAGCTCCAGGCTGGTGTCCACAGGCCAGGAAAACCCTTCTCTCAGGGTGTCCCTCATGAGTGAGGAACGGTCCAGGAGCCCTCAGCTACCTCACACCTTCCCGCACAGATCGCGGGCCCCAGGTGGGCGACTGCCCATTTGAAGCTGGTCCCCGTCACATTGTAGGTACCAGGCGCTGCCTGGTGGAACTGGTGGAAGAGATGAAAGGCCATCACGAGCTGAGAGCTGTCAGCTGGGGCCAGTGCCCCAAACCGTAAGGGTGGAAGTACGTTGGGGAGAAATGCACACGTACATAAAATGTTCCTGGCGTGGAATTAGCCCTCAAGGAATGGAAAGTGTTACTGTGGTAGTTGTGTACATAACAGACATTTATTAGACGCTTCCTGATAGAACACACTGGCTTTTCTCTTCCTCAAAGCAGAGTGAAAGAGCTGACTTTAAACTCGGCACGATTTCAGTGATTCTGCTTTTCCAGCCTCCACTCACCCTCTCTCCCAGCTCCTCCAGACCGCGGCATCTACCAACAACGATCCCAGCGAAGCCTCCTGAGCATGGAAGCACCTTCAGCGTAAGTGTGAGCCTTTGGCAACTGCATCAGAAACATGGTTTCCTTCTAAGCGAGGCTTGTTGCTGATCAAATGCTCCCATGAAACTTTCATAAGGTTATTATAGAGCCTGGCTTTCACCTTCTAATACTCAAGCTGTTTCATACAGTCGCAAAGAGACAACAGAACCAGAAGCATTGATTAAGTGCTCCTGTAAATCAATACAAACAACCACAGCCTTTCGGCCGCTGTAAGAAGAGTGCTGCATGACGTTGGCCTTATCTGTTGGCCTCCAGAGCTTGTGGTCAAGGTCCCCACCACAGGGGCTGTCGCTGTGGGTTCTAGTCTCAGGGCTGGGATGGACTAAAGGAGGTCTCCATGGTGTCCAATGTGACAGATCAGTCTGAAGGGTGAAAGTCACCATCAAGGGAATTTTAGAGACGAGAAAAGGGCGTGTAAGCTGCTATTTAATGAGATACTGGGATCCTTGAAGGACTTTCCTCAGGTTCTCAAGAGGGCTGCATCGCAGCCAGGAGAGTCTGCAGAGCTCAGGCAACTAGATACGGCCTACAAGGCACGATAGATGAATAATGCTATTCACATATCCTGTTCCTGCCCCATAATCTCACGTATACCCTGGCCCCGAACCCACACAAACACACGCACACCTGTGGGCACCACACTGGCCATTAGGCACAAGCATAATTTCTCTCAGGGGCTCTACGACCCATTTCTGGGCAGGACTGTGGACTTCGGCTTCTTTCCGTATCCCAGAGTTCCTCCAGAGACTATGACTGCTTTCTTCTGCTTATGGGATGTAGGGACGCTTACTTGTTCAGAGTCATATTCCCAGATCCCTGTTCCTGATGTTGATCCCCTCAGACACATCTTCTCTGCAGACACTGGGAGGCAAGCAGGGAAGGGGAAGTGGTAAAGGTCACAGGAGGGTAAGAAAAAGCAACCAACCAGCCAGACGAGGCAAAAAACCAAAACCACCGGAGGAAAATTCTGGCAGAGAAAAAACCAGAGGAAACTTTGTACAAATAAAAATGCCTCCAACTCTTCCAAAGGCTTCTGCCAGCAGAGCGCTCACTGAACTTCGTGCTTAGAGGGTTACGCGTGTAATGGGAAAAAGTAAAATATACTTAATAAAAAACCACCTGCTACAGTTTTTGAGAATTGGCATCCGTTTCCCCACACTCATCCCTTAGAATACCTGACTTGGTTCTTTGTTAGAAACTCTGTTCAGAATCAAAGGGATGAGAGAACTGGGAAGGGTGGTAATGCAGGAAGAAGGGACAAAATCAGAGATGGACGACGATTAAAAGCCAAGTTGTGAGGGTGGACAGATGTGCCCTAACTGGGTGTGTGGGAGGGAGGCCCCAGCAGCCTCCCCACGAGCCCCACTGCTCCGTGAGCATCCTGGTAGCAAATAACGGGAAGACATGGGAGCCAGGACACCTGGAGCTCCAAGCACACTCCGGGGAAAAGGCCGGCTCCACTGGACCCCTTCATCTCAGAGCTGAAACCTGGGGCTGTGTTTCCCAAGGCCAAATGGACACAGAAACAAGATGGTGGCCGAGGCTGAGTTCAGAAACTGACAAGGAGATGAAGGTGAAGGGCAGGTGCGGGAGGGCGTGCGGGGCCCTGAGGACACAGCGGGACGGTGTCAGGAATACTGGTGGTTCTCACCCCAGAGATCCTGGAGAAACGCCCCCCCTCCCCACCCCCGGCTGCTGGGCATTAAGTCCTCCGCGGAGTAAGAAGGAACCCGAGGGAGACCCGGCGGCAGCAGGAGAAGAAGCCCGGCAGCCCGCGACCGATCCAGCAGGTTGTGGCGGATATTCTGCCTCAGTGAGGCTCCCTGGTAAGGAGGACGGAGCACCAAAGGCAGAGTCTCCGACATTTATTTTCTCAAAGGCCCTGCCTGCACAAGACAGAGGCAGGGAATCCAATGCCACACAAATCCTGGAGCAGCTTCGGCAGGGCAGGGACGAAGGCGGCGTCCCAGTCCTGGCACTGCCCCGATCAGGCATCTGTTTGCCACGGGGGCTCCCTTTTGGCCAGGTGAAGTGGGCGATGATGCCCCTTCTCACAGCTGCAGGTGAGCAGGTAAGCGGAGACGCCAGAAACCAGCATCTGGAAACGCGGGTCCTCTGTGGCTCAGTGACAACACGGGGCGGGAGAGGGGGGGCTGTCAATATCCTCAGTGGGGCTGCTTAAACCCAGCTGAAGGGCGGTGCTTCCTCAGGAAAAAGCACCTGGTAGGGGACAGAGGAGAAGGAGACGCACAAAAATTCTTTAACGCATTGCTTCATATTGTAGCCACTAATTTTAAAAGGAGAGACCAACTCACTTGGCACTTAATTTCGATCAACAGACGACCTGGCTTCTGCTTCCAGAGACTTAGAAATTTCTGCTGCTTACTTACCCACTGGGAGAGATGAAAACGGCCTCGAAGGTCCCAGGGGTCTCAAAACCACCCAGGCAGTCCCCGACACCAAGAGCCCCTCCACCAAATCGTCACAGGTTCCGTACTTTGAAGGAACAGCGTAAACCTCACATGTTATTTTACCACGCTTTAGATGAAAAGGTTCCAAAGGGCCCCAGCCCATCCACAACGTAGGGGGACCTCAAGACTTCTTCTACTGCCACCAGGCACGTGCTCTGGACCAGACACAGGTGCATGTAGGGGGCTGGCCTGAGCTTCACTCTGGATTGAAATAATTCGGTGGTGGAGAGCAAGGACTCTGGGGTCCTTTAAACCTTGCTTCAAGTCCTGGGTTTGCTCTAGGACCTTGGGGGAGCTATTTACTTTTTCTAAGCCTCAACTGCTTCACCTGTAAAATGGGGTGAGTAACAGTATCCCTTCTGTATAGCTGTTAAAAGGATGAAATAAACTAATACAAGGAATGCATACAGCAGGGTAGCAGGGACATCAGAGGTCCCAAGAGCTGGGAGCCGGGAGGCCTAGACCCAGCTCACCTCCCTCGACTTTGCTCTAAAATGCTGTGAACACGTGGCAGCCGGGGAGCCCTCCTGCCTGGACCCGCCGTCTGGGTAGGAATTCACCCACTGCCCGCCTGGGCCCAAAGCCCAAAGCAAGGATTATAGAAGACCTAGAAGGGAGATTCCTTTTGACTAATACTCCAGGATTTTGCCATGAGGAGTGAAGTAGTCAGTGAGCCCTAGGAACCCGTCTGTCTTGTTCACTCCGAGCTGGTCCCACCTCCTACACACAGGTTCTCAGGGACCCCAGGGGCCCGAGGCCACAGTTCCTCCTCCGAAGCAATATTAAATTTACTCTCAATGTAAAAAAGCAACCCAGTGCTAGGACTTCCCTGGCGGTCCAGTGGTTGAGACTTTGCCTTCCAATGCAGGGGGTGTGGATTCGATCCCTGGTCGGGGAACTAAGATCCCACGTGCCTCGCAGCCAAAGAAACCCAAAAAACGTAAAACAGAAGCAATATTGTAACAAATTCAATAAAGACTTTTAAAAATGGTCCGCATCAAAACATCTTTAAGAAAACGAAAAACAACCCAGTGCTTTGGTTTTCACTACTGCCCCCCAGGGAGGGAGTCTGTCAAACACCAGGCCAGGGTGCCAACTTTGCCAGAGTTGGAAGTGGCTGAGCCCGAAGTCAGGATCCTTGGGTTTTTTGTTTTGTTTTTTGATTCCCGCGTGGATCTCGAGGGCCTCGTGCCGAGTGAGAAAAGCCAATCGCAAAAGGTCACATACTGAGCGATGCCATTTATATAGTATTCTTAAAATGACAAAATTATAGAGATGGGTGGTTGCTAGAGGCTGGGCGGCGGGGGAAGGCAGGCCTGTGACCGTGAAGAGGAGCCCAAGGGAGGAGTTTTCACGGCGGCCCCGCGCCGCAGGAGCCAGCAGCAGTGCTCACGCCGGTCTGCACACGCACGCCGACACCCCCTGCTCGGCTTCTCTGGGAGCCATCGTACCATTATCTTTCAGTGAAAGGATGCCATTTGCAGCAACATGGATGGACCTAGAGATGCTCATACCAAGTGAAGTCAGTCAGACAGAGACAAATATCGTGAGATATCACTTACATGTGGACTCTAAAATGTGACACAAATGAACTCATCTACGAAACAGAAGCAGATCACAGACAGAGAGAACAGACTTGTGGTTGCCAAGGGGAAGGGGGAGTGTGGGAGTTTGGGATGAGCAGATGTAAACTATTACATATAGAATGGGTAAACAACAAGGTCCTACCGTATAGCACAGGGAACTACAGTCAATATCCCGGGATAAACCATAATGGAAAAGAATATGAAAAAGAATGTATACATGTATGTATACGTCACTTTGACTGTCTGGGAGGCCAGAGGGATCAGGACCCTTTCTTCTTTCTGTTTCACCGTCCTTAGCAAGCAGGCCGCCATCTTCATGCGCATCCCCTAATGGCTACAAGATGGCTGCTCCGTCTCCAGGCCTCACGTCAGCATTGTGGACAGAAGGGCAGTAAAAGGACAAAGAGGCAGGCTGGGCAAAAAGGCTTCCGGAAACCGCATACAGAAACTTCTGCTTCTTCTTATTGGTCGGAACTGGGCGGCTTGGCCACTGCCAGGCCAAGAATAAGAGAGCTGTGGATGAGGGGTCAGGTCAGCGTCGCTCACGCTGCTGCAGAAGGGGGCTTGGCTGCCCTCCTGCAGGGTCTTACCTCCGAAGTGCGTCCTGTTTCTTGCTTCCCCACCTCTTTTTAGGGTCCCGGGGAGGGGTCCTCAGTGTATGTACGAGGCTTTGGCTGCTCCGTTTCCCTTTATAAGAAGTAACCGTGCGATCTTCCTTCGCGTGGGCTTGACTGTCTTGCTAATGTGTGGCACCTAGGAAGTCTGATTTCATTTCCTTCCATTAATTCACAGGGCAAAGTGAAAGCAGAGTGGGTTTAAATCAATCTCTTCACCCTAAATAATCGGGCTTAGTGTGGAGGGAGGGAAGAAACAGCCCCGCGCACTAATGGGAATTGTAGAGACAGGAAAGAGATGAGTGAGAAGGCATGTACGTTATTCTACCTCACAGAAGCCGGAGCAGGGGATTGGTTTGCTGTGAATTTAACCATCACTCCCTCTCTCTCTCTTTTTTTTCCCCCTCCTCTTACACTTTAATAAGCAACTTAACATAAATCCTAGGTCTTCCTTAGAATGCCTGGTACCTGTTTTGACAAGGTTCATATACAAGAAACATGAACAAACCTTCCTGTACCACAGGCTTCATTATTAGTTTCACTCATTACAGTTAATGGAAAATCAAACGCCCAAACGGCTGGGCACGAGGTGGGCGAATAAGCTCTCCTCTCCTTAGATGAGAAATCCTACAGGAAGGAAGATAAATGCTTAGGGCTCAAACAGGCGGATGATTAGGTATGCCTGCTTAAACCGCCCGCTTTACTGACACTGTAGCTCAAGCTGTCATCTCCTGACAAATCTGCCTACTGTCTGGATGGAGATACCACCCTTCCCTACCTGGGAACCTTGTTCCCAGACTTCCTTGCCCAATTGCAAGTGATAGCTGGGTGGCAGCAGACTCAAGTACAGATCTTCGCCTTTCTGCATGAACCATCATTCCAGATAATGCTCCCCTTTGGAATGAATGTGGGGGTTCTAGCAGCTATGATGGCTTGAAATTTATGAGTTGAATTCATTCTGGTCTGTAATTAAGGCTCTGTAGTCATCTCTGTCATAAATATCCAAGAGTACACGTAGTAAACAAACAAACCTGGAGGTTAAACTGGAAATATGTTTCTTGCTTTTGTTTCAAAACTAACTATCAGTTGGGTTTTCTGCATTTTAATATAACCCACCACTTATAAAGTCCACAGTTCCAGCTGATGGGTCTTTATGGGAATAAATGTGGACTGAATCTTCTTCTAAGAGGCTGCTTGGCCCACTGGGTGGGTCTTTGTGGAAAGGAAGTCAATAGATGGAAAAAAACCCATGTTTTTAGAGTAAAAAAATCCCCCCCGTTTTAGGGGGTGGAAGCCATGGTCTTACAAGGATTAAAGCAAATGTGCCATGAAATTCCCTGCTATAATCTGAAATGAGTCAGGACACAGTTCGCTTAGATTGGAAAACGAAAACCATGTGAATGACATAGCTTCAATTTCCTCTGCTGAAAACCAAATCCCATTTTCACTGGTGGGTATTTCATTCATCTTTGCTTTTTTGGTTTTTTAATTACATAGCAGAAAGTGCTACTGTAATTTCCTCCCTGTGTAATGACAGCACTATTCATCAAGAAGCTTTTAATTCTACACAGCAATTGCTTCTCTTCAAAAATCTGATTTCAATCTCCTCAGAGGCAGAAGGGTATGATTTTTTGACCTGAGGGTTAATTATCTGCAAACAAGTTAAAATCACACAAAACCTCACCCTGGGAAAAGGGAACCCAGGCGTGACCTTCAGGCTACCCGTCTTGCTGTCAGAGGGTGTGGAGCGTGGGTGGCCTGGCACCCCCGCCCCATGGATCCCTTGTCTGTCCGGTCAGACTGCACCCCGCCAGGGAGGCCACGAGCACCTCGATCTCGGCTTATCTTCAGAGCTCAGTTTCTGGCACATAGGAAGGACTCGATAAACGTTTGCAGAAGTGACCTGAATTGAAGGGACAGTGAACGGAGGAACAGGCTTTGAAATATTCCTGATTAAAAGAAGTTAAGTGTATGAAAAGGCCCTATTTCTGGACAAACAAAAAGAGCGAAGCAATGAGGAGACTCATTAGGGGCCGTCTGGGGACCAGGGATGGGGCTGGTGGGGGGGGCACGGCCGCCCCGTGGGACCCAGTCTCTTCTTCCCAGACTCTCCTCTCACAGCCACACCTCCAGGGACGCCTGTTCCTCTCCCCAGCTTCTCCAGTTCTCTTTTGGTGGGCTCAACACTCATTCATTTGTTTTATTTTAATTCGGAAGCCTTTCTGAACACAAGTACGCTCGATGCTGGAACTCGGGGCAGTGGGCTGGAGGGAGACAAGGACCATTGACACCTGAGTGCCAGGTGCCAGGTACCACCGCTTGCACGGCCCAGCACGAACCCACCTGACACCCACGGCCCCTGGCGGCTGAACGCAAGGTGGTCCCTGCCCTCAAGGGCACCCGATGCTGGCACTCGGGGGGTGCTGACCAATGAGGCTTCGGGTCCGGCGAGGAAGGATGCACGTTAGGAAGCAACGCAGAGCGTGTACACAGCTCCAGAGCAGCGGAGCGCGGGAGGGGCCGGAACCCTGAGGCACACAGGATCCTGGGGCAGACTCCGTGATGGGGTCACAGGATCCCGGGGAGGAGAGCCGGAGAAGGGAGGCAGGGACTGCTAAGGATCTGCACGGCCAGGCCACGCTGCAGCCCAGACGACACGGGACACTGGACACGTGGTGTGATAAATCACGCTGGGACACGGAGAAGGGCGAGGTCCGCAGCCGTGCTAACGAATGCTGAGGCCCTGAGACGGGCCAAGGGGCCCCGTTTTTATGATCTTCAATTTTTAATGGGAAAGGGTGTCTGAGAAGACAGACATCAAACAGCGCGCCCCGAACCGAAAGCTCCACGGGCCTCGATGGATTTCACTGCAAAGGGACTTTGAGCTCCAAGTGCACAGTACGGCCCCGCTCTGCCCTCTGACACAACGTGACCCACAGAAGGATGTGCAGGAGATCAAGGGCAGGACAGAGGGAAACTGTTCATTAAAAACCTCGCTCGCCGCGTGGCAGCCATGGCTTTGAGGCCGGGGCCCAGAGCCGAGGGTGGGGTGGGACATGCTAGTAAAGAATGGCCTGGTCCAAGGCGTCAGTAGTGCTGGGGTGGAGAAGCCCGGCTCAGGGTGCTTTAGGTCAACCCCTTGGGAAATGGGCAGGTTTTCTGAGGTAAGTGAAGGGATATAGTGTGTAATTTTATACTTGGAAAACTGTGCTTCAAAACCAAGCAAACAGAAAACAAAAACAAAGCAGGGAAGCCTGCTGCTGAAGAGAGAGAGGGCAGAGGCACCTGAGAACGACCCGGACCCCACCCTCCAGAGGGAAGGACGGAGCTCTGAGAACGACCCGGACCCCACCCTCCAGAGGGAAGGACGGAGCTCTGAGAACGACCCGGACCCCACCCCTCCAGAGGGAAGGACGGAGCTCTGAATCTATAGGCACTCACAGCACCGTGACAGATCCTAAAACTCTCCAGAGAGGAAAATAACATGAGCACGTATGTCATCTTTGAAAATACAAATAGTTGGATGCATGTTGCCTTTTCTGAACAAAGCTTCTCTGTGATGGGACTGTGTGCCTCCCCCTGCCTGCTCCCCCGAATTGCCTCAGATACCCCCTGCTCCAATCTCCTCATTCCCCGGCACTCTCTGCCAAGTCCAGGCCCGGCCCCAAGGCCAGGCTCTGAGACCGCTTGGGCTCCACATAGGCTCAGGGTGCCTGGCCCTCTGCCCTCCCCTTGGGAGCGCCCAGGACAGACAAGAGCCCTGACCGGGCGCGGCTCTGGGGGCACCTCATTGACCAGCACAAGCCATCCCTTTCGGCTCCCGAGAGAGGAAGTTGAGTCAACACGCACTCAAGACCACGTCCACCACCAGCTGCACGGGGCCTGGCTCTTTCCCGCAGAAGAAATATTGATGCCCCCTGGGACTAAAGCCCGCTTTGCTTAAGTGCCCCTTTCGGTTAAGTTGTGAGAAGTGGAAATCATAGCCATCTGCAACGTGAGTGGGCACTTTGGATGCTGAGAGCCATCGCAATCCAGTGCCAGCTTCCTGAGCAGCATGGCTCCCAACAGGCTGCAGGATGGGTGCTGTCAAAAGCACGCTGCCCAGCGCTACAGACAAGGGACCCTTTGCACCACCTTCAAAAGTCAATGGAAGGGGCTTCCCTGGTGGTGCAGTGGTTAGGAATCGCCTGCCAATGCAGGGGACACGGGTTCAAGCCCTGGTCCGGGAAGATCCCACATGCCGCGGAGCAACTAAGCCCGTGCGCCACAACTACTGAGCCTGCGCTCTAGAGCCCAAAAGCCACAACTACTGAGCCCGCGTGCCACAACTACTGAAGCCTGCACACCTACAGCCCATGCTCCACAACAAGACAAGCCACCACAATGAGAAGCCCGCGCACCACAACGAAGAGTAGGCCCCACCCGCCACAACTAGAGAAAAGCCCGCACACAGCAACGAAGACCCAACGCAGCCAAAAAAAAAAAAAAAAAAAAAAAAAAAAAAAAAAAAGTTAATGGAAGGAGGAGTGGTGAGTCCACGTGGGGTGGCATCTGGGACAGCTTCCACACAGCTGGCTCAGCAACTCCTACAAAGCTGGGTCCCCAGATGCAGGGCCAGCAGCCTCAGAGAGTGGAAAATGTTACCAGAAAGCACAGCCCACGTGGGGCAAGTACCTGGTTATTTCCTGGGGAAGCCCAATCACAGGAGGCTCAGGACCGGGCCCGACATTTCCAGGACTCGAAACTGAGCCTCAGCATCCTTCCCCCGGCTCGGCTCCCCTGAGGTTCCGGGCTTGCCTTCTCACTTAAACCACCTGGCTGCCAGGTACAGCTCTCCACAGTACACACCGTGTTTCTCTGTCACTTACTACAGGGACATGCGGTAGGAGAGAATCACGTGAGCACGGTCTCCGCTTTGCCAACAGCAAAAACCATTTTGAAGAAGGCATCCTTTCTAGATGAACAAAATTATTCTTCTATACGTCCACGCCCCACTCCCCATCATAAATAGTCAATTTCAGCTTAAGCAAACCTTGCTTCAAAAATAGCGGACAAAAAGCAAAAAAACCCCCAATAAATCTGTAATGCTCTAAACCCCATAATTTCCCTCCAAGTGTCACAAGGTGAAAGTCCCCTGCAGCACATCAGCAAGCAATGAATGAGACCATCCCCAGCTACTGGACTACTGAAGCAAACCCAAATTACTGGGTAGAGCTGCAGGCCAGGCATAATTCCTCTATTTAGATGTCTCATGATACTATCCCTGTGACTGGAAACTCCTGCTACCGTTCAGAATTAACAAAGGATGCAGGCACTGTTGATGAAACATTAATGACCAATTTGCAAATGTTCTAGGACCGCTTTAGTTCATCACGGCCCATCGCTGCGGCACTCACCCACCTCCCAATTTAGTCTCTCAATTATTCAGCATCCATTAGGCGCCCACGGTAAGCTAAGCTCCGAGAGACCTTCACCCACAGCACCGCCCCTCTGACACTCCACGCACCTGACAGTCTTCTCTCTGCACAGGCAAATCGACCTTGGCCTTGAGGCAGGAAGCTCATTTAGAAATCATCCTCTCTGGGCATCCCTTGCATTACATCTCCAAGTGCTGAGGACACAGGGCAATGAGCCTGGTGGGATAGAAAGCTCCAGGAACTCTTCCGGGTGGTCCCAATGCATTGGAGGGAAACACCTGAAAATGAGGTCCCTGTGGTACCTCAATGTGTGAATTCTTCAGAGACCCACGTTATCTGGCCTTACTTAATTAATTCAGCCATTTATTAAATATTTACTGAGCGCCTACTGTGTTGGCGGCACTGTCTCACATAGAAGGAGGTAAGAGTAACTCAGCGGAGGGCTGCGCGCTGCGGTGTGTTAAGAGACAAGTTCTGATCGCACAGACATGGGCCCACCTTCACCCATGTGGAGCCGGGGACCACGGAGGAAGGATGAGGTGAGAGACATGGAAAGGCCCTCCTCGCTCCAAACGACACCCCTCTCTGCCTGTCACAGACTCGGATGCATCGTGAGTCCCAAAGATCCCCAGAAGGACCTTCTGACTCCAGAAGGCCCCCAAGTGCGCTTTCTTCACAATTACCTGAAACCCCCCGGGGTAGCATTTCTGGTCTTTATTTAGACAGAAAGTCCCTGACCTGGTCTTTCCTTGTTGTGGCCACTCAGCACCATGCCGTTACCTCTGAAGAGTGATGACGAATATAAGTGACACCATGACCAAGGTGAAAGCAGCAGATGCTGTGAAACAGGTACAAACGAAATGTTCCAGGGGACCCGGGGAGAAAGAAAACTCAAGGCAGAAGGACGGGGTCTGACCGCGGAGGCGGCGTAATGGGAGCTGGCCCCCCAGTCATGGTCTCTCCAGTGAAACCCACGATGGGGAATGCAACCTCTATCCCCTACCACAGCAGCTGTGGCAGCCACTGCGCTTACAAGCGATTTCCTGGGTGCCAAGCACTGGAGTCATGCTTTTCCTACCACGACAGCGCACTGACAAAGGTATTATTAATCCCATTTTCGAGATGGTCAAAGTGAGCTCAAGGAGGCTAAATGTCTTACCCAACGTCATGCCATTTGCACATGATGGTGGCAAAGCTGGAATGTGCGTCCTGTTTAACTGAGACCATCACTGAGACGACTTGAGGACGCTGCACGGTCATCCCGTGTCCAGGTACCCAGGACGCTCACTCTGCAAGGGCCCGAGTCCCTGGGGAGTGTGGTCTGTTGCTGAGAGCTGGTGCAGGAGCCACCGGCAGCTCAAGGGATTTCCAAGAGTAGAGAAAGTGGTGTGCTCTGGGGCCAAAGCGGGCGGCGGAGACCTCGGCTCTGGGGACCATGGGCTGGTTCCTTTAACTGCTGGTTCTTTTAACTGGTTCTTTTCCCACCGCCATCAGCAGCCTCTAATCTCTGCCAAAACAATGGCTGTTCTGCAGTCGGGGGTCTCTGAGGCTCAGGGACCCTCAGGCTCCCTCCTTTTTGTTTCTACAGTAACCCAAGTGGGAATAGAAAAAAGGTTTTAGAAAGAAAAAAAAAGGCAAAGTTTCTCTTTGTGTTTCAACTGCAGGGTGGGAGGAGGTGAGATCTCGGAGCAGGTAGCGGAGGGGGAAGCAGGCCCAGCCTTCCAAAAGCAGGCCTTGCCAGGCTGGTGTGGCCACTGCCCTACCCTGACAGTCACTTAACTGCTCAAATTCGCCCACGTTCCTAACCATGAATGTTTCTAAAATAACAACCATGACAACGATGGCAATCAGAACACAAGATAACACTTCCCTAGCACTTTTTCACATGCCAGGCACTATTCCAAGAGCCTCACACCATCAATTCATTCAATGTTTACAAGTTCGTAGGTATTATTGTTGCTGTTTTACAGATGTGGAAACTGAGGCCCGGAGATGGCCGGGATCTGAACGCAGGCAGCTGGGCTGGACGGGCCATGCTTAGAACTGTTTTATAACAGCTGCCTCAAAACTCAGATCTTATTTCTCTCCCCACTCAAACTCTTTTCTCACCTCTTATCATCAAGTTCAGTTACTGACTGTCAAGTCCAGTTCCGACTCGTCAGCTGGCACTTAAGGCCCCGCACGGCCTCCCTTCAAAGTCGCTTTCTCCCCACGAACCTCCTTCGGCCTGCTCCGTTCCCCGCGTGAGGCCCAAAGTGTTGCTGTTTTCGGCCAGTTGTGCTTGGTCTCTCTTCCCCATGCGTTGGCCGGGAATGTCCTCCCCTCTGTTTCTGCAGATCCAGATTTCACCCACTTTCCTGTTCTAGGAGCTTCCTTCCCATATGCTCATCCCCCCACCCACCCCCGCTGGCCCTGAGCTCCAGAAACAACGCTCTGTGACGTCTTTCTCCCACCTTGACATTGGAGCTTCGTGCAGGAAAGGAGCCGATCATAAGGCACAGCACATTTGTCTCTGCTCTCATCAGTCCTTGCACTGCCCCCTTCTCACATTTCCCCTCCACTCCGTATTTCTGACTGACCCTCAAAGTCTGGAAGGAGCGGTTTTGGGAGGGCATTCTTCTGCTTTGGTTTCCTTCTAGGGTCTCTGAGGCTTTGAAGAGAGGAAAAGCTCTGGCTTAGCTTTTCTTCTCTTAGGTATGGTTCATTAGAAATTATCCTTCCTGCCAGAATCGTAACAAACAGATGCATACTTCTACCCCCCTTAGGCCTGATCCAGCTTTATTTATTACTAAACCTACCCCATCTCCTGGGCTAGCAGGTAACCCAACCTACAGCCTGGAGAACACAGCGGGGGCCATCCGGATCTATTGCTCTAAGTTCTAAGAAGCCCTCTGAGCAGGGGTGGGAAACTGCCTGCCTCCTTCTCAGCCCCACTTGGGGCTTCACCCACTTAGTACCCGGCCCCAAGGGGCTATGGTATGACCCTTCTCATTTGGGAAAATATCTTCTATTTGCTACATGATCCTAAGTTTCCTAGAGGTTGGCTTCATGTTCTATTTTTCTTTATATCTCCCACAGTGCCTTGTATACAACCTGCCACTTAACAGACATTCAGTACATTTTTGATGAGTGAATAAATGACTTTTTCCAACAGGACCAATATGATACACCCACAAAGAATAAATTAATAATAAATAATAATAAACATCATATTAGAGGTCCTAACCAGTGTAATAAGGCAAGAGAAAAAAAAAGAAATTAAAGGCATATGGATTGGAAAGGAAACAATAAAATTCTCTTATTCACAGATGACATGATTTGCCTCACAGAAAACCTCACAGGACCTATAAAAAGGCTACTAAACTTTAGTAAGGTCACAAAATACAGGGTCAGTATTAAAAAATCAATTATTTTCTATAAACTAGCAATGAACAATTGGGAAATGAAAAATAAAAACAGTACCACTTGCAATAGCATCAAAAAATATGAAATATGTAAGAATAAGTCTAAGAAAATAAGTGCCAAATACATAGCCTGAAAAGTACCAACACTGATGACATAAATTAAAGAAAATCTAAATAAATGGCAAGATATGCTACGGTAATGGACTGAAAGACGCAATAGTATTTTTTTTTTTTTTTTTTTTGTGGTACGTGGGCCTCTCACTGCCGTGGCCTCTCCCGTTGCGGAGCACAGGCTCAGCGGCCATGGCTCACGGGCCCAGCCGCTCCGCGGCATGTGGGATCTTCCCGGACCGGGGCACGAACCCGTGTCCCCTGCATCGGCAGGCGGACTCCCAACCACTGCGCCACCATGGAAGCCCTCAATAGTATTTTGATGTCAGTTCTTCCCAGACTAACCTACAGATTCAACAGAATTCCAATCAACATCTGAGGAGAAGTTTTTGTAGAAATCAACAAGCTGAATTTAATTTTTTTTTTAATGGAAAAGCAAAGGGATAGCTAAAACAATTCTGGAAAAGAACAAAGTTGGAGGGCTCTTACTACCTGATTCCAAGATTTACTATAAAGCAACAGTAATCAAGCCAGTGTAATATTAAAGGAAGGAGAGACACATAAATAAAATGAACAGAATAGAAAATCCAAAACAGACCCACACACACATGGTCAGTTGATTTCTGAAAAAGGGGAAAATGCAATAAAATTTCATTTTACTCGGTGGTGAAAGGAGAGTCTATTCAACATGGCGCTAGAGCAACTGGATATCCACAACCAAAAACAGTAAAAAAGAAACCTCAATTTACAAATATTATTTCAAACTAAAACTATAGAATGTCTGGAAGAAAATCTTTATAATCTTGGATTAGGAAAAGATTTCTTAGATACAACACCAAACATATGATCCGTGAAAGACAAAAACTGATGAACTGGACCTTAAAATAAAGAAAATCATTTAAAAAATGAACAAAAGATATGAACAGGCAGTTCACCAAAGACATACAGATGGCAGATAAGCACATGAAAAGATACTTAACATCATCTGATACTAGCAAAATGCAAATTAAAAGCACAGTAATTTATCACTACATCTATCAGACTATCTACAAAACCAACGAACACACCAACAAAAAAGTCTGACGATACCAAGTGCTAGTGAGGATGTTGACCACGTGGGACTAGCACACGTCGTTGGCGGGAAGGTAACCGGAACAGCCACTTTGGAAAACAGCTCGGCGGGACTCTTACAAAGTTACACACACACCTAGCAAAGGACCAGCAATCACAGTCTTGAGCGTTACCCAAGTGAAATGCAAACCTGTTCACACAACACCTCCTGTGAATGTCTAGCAGCTTTATACATATTTGACAAAAACCGGAAACAACCTAAACGTCCCTCACTCGGGAAACGGGCAGACAAAGTGTGGTTCATTCACACAATGGAACACCACTCAGCAATGAAAAGGAACACGCCCCTGACACACAACGACATGGATGAATCCCAAAGGCATCAAGTGAATGGAAGAAATCAGGTTCAGAAAGTGATTTCATACGGTTCCGTTTATATGACACTCTGGCAAAGGCAAAGGTATAGGGTTCGAAAGCAAATCAGCAGATGCTACGGGCTGAGGATAGAGGCAGGGCCAGCTAAGGGGGCCCAAGGGAAAAGGGAACTGGGGGTGACAGTGGGACCGTTCTGTACGATGACTGGTAGTGATTGCATGACGGTGCTTGTTGAAGCTTGCAGAACTGTCCACAAAAGGAAGATTTTTACTCCATGTAAATATACCTTAATTTAAAAATAGAAAACAAAATTATAAGGAAGTTAAAGAAAATTTTAAGTTCATTGGAAACTTGTGAAACCAAAAAAACCCCTTCCTGTCCTGGCCTTGTCCACGGGGCAAAACGGGCTTTTTTTCAGTCATCTAAGCCCTACTTTGGCAGCATTTTGGAAACTACCCACAGAAGTTCCCTGAGGTTCTTCTGTCTTGTCCACCCCATATGCTGCCTATTTCCCCACCTGCCTCTCGCTCTCCAATCACCCACCCCCCCCCGCAGCCCCCTGAGCTCTGCCCAGCTCTCCATTCCTATCCACGCTGCTGCACAGGAAGCCTCCCCGGCGGTGCAAGGTGACAGGATTACCACTCTCCTCCCGGGAATCGCCTCCTCCGGGAGGCTCTGGGGCGCCCCTGCTGGGGGTGGTGCTGGCGGCCACCTTGGGTCTCCGATGGCTCACACCCCCGCGCCTACCCCTTCCTTAGGAGAGGGTTTAAGTTTCTGGAAGCTGCCTGGCCTGGCAGATTCCAAGCGTCTATAAGAGAACTGAGGTCATGCGGTGGGAGAAGAGCCCTGAAATTGAACACAGCGGCCTGGCACCGTCTCCCGGGTCACCCATCCCCGCTGTCCTGGGGGAACGTGCCTGTCACCAGCAGGGCCCCTCACAACTGGGACTGCCTGCTGGGGCAGCTGCTTCTAAAACTCATTTCAAGACACACTTTGGCCCAAAGCCCTGAAACCTCTTTTCAGGAAGAAAGCATGGAGCCTCCCGATTTCATTTTGTTGCTGTTTTTTCTTTTTCTTTTTTTTTTTTTTTTACTGCTGGTTCAAAGAACAATAAGATAAAAACATCATCCTTGGGTGAAGTGAATTTAATTCAAACATTCTTAGGAATAGACTGAACAACCTTTTCCTCACAAACAAAACGAGAAAATGAGCCTGCTTTATTCTTGGTTTTCCTCAGTTACACAAAGAAAGAAAAAAAGGAAAGAAACACGGAGAATTTACAGGAAAGAGAATTTTCACCCGCCCGTCACAGGTGACCAAGAAACCTTGTAACGTGCACTTCCGGAATTACTCTATCAAGCCTTCTCAGCAAGCCTACGAGAGGGATTCTGCAGAATCTGCCCCACATTACAGATGAAGACACCGAGGCCGGGAAGGGTAGCGATGAGTCCCAGGGTGCAGAGTTGGCGGTGCATAAAGCCAAGATTTGAATCCAAGCAGTCTTAGCCCAGGACCCATGCTCTTAACCAGATGCTGCCATTCTATCTGCACAGCTGTGGTCAGACCGAGATGCAGCTGCCTTTTGGCTTGTGAAGAAATGAAAGAGGTGTTAGATTTGTTTCTTCTCCACTTTCATCTTCTTTTACACCACCACTCAAGGTCAGAACTGGAACTCTGACGAGGACCCACGTCTCTGTGTGGGCTTCCCCTAACCGGTCCCCCCGACTCCTCAGCCGAGGTCATTACCCTTCCGAATTTCTGTCTGTTATCCCATGTTTTTTTTTTCAGGCAGCCTTATCACAAACTATAATAGTTTTAGAAGCTATTTTTCCTTTTATAAAGAGGATCACGCTATATGTGATCTTGTGGGACTTTTTCCACTTATGTTCACAACGTTTACAACCAGGTGTTAGGATTTCAAATCGAGCTGTGGTCATTTAGAAGAAAGGAGGGGGAGGGGGTGAAGACACAACCTCCTGGGGGCAGTACAAGGTGGCCGTCACCCTGCTGTGGGGCTCAGTCGCCTCTGGGTCCTCACTGAATGTAGGATGAAATCCTGCTCCTTCCCTTGGTTTCTAAGGTCCAATCCAGCGGGACATCTTGACTATCTTGCTGACCCCTTCCACCCCACCGCACTCACTATGCTTAGCAATGTGGCCCTGGTCCTCTCTCTGCTTCCAGAACATTCTTGCCTTGGTGGCTGAGCTACCTGTCCCACTCTACCTGCCTGAAGTTTCAGCCGAAAGTTACCTTCTCTGAGAGCCTTTCATGATCATCCAACCTAAACTCACCCCTCTGTCACACCGCCCTGCTTTATTGTGGGGACAGCATCCCTGGCATTTTGGGTTTGTTATCTGCCTTCCCCCTCCACAGGAAGAAAGTCTTGCACAGGTCAAGCTGTGTACCTAGTGCAGACCTCTGGGGCTCCCCAAGACCCTTCCAAGAGCTCATAAGCCCAAAAAACCAATTTCACTATAATAAGACTTTGCGTGCATCTCCCACCACGTTGACATTTAAGCTGTCGGTGCAAAGACAAGCGAGGATAAGACTCTTGGTGCCTCAGCACGGATCCCAGTAGTGGCATCAACCTATTCTAGTGTTCATGGAATGTTTCACCACCTCACACTTGCAGGGAAAAAATTCCAGTTTCACTTAAGCATCACCTTTGTCAACTCTTTACCCTTGAGCGCACAAGTCTTGCGTACATTCTGTGTGACTGAACAGGAAACACAGAGCACTTCCGCTACACCCTGAAGTGCAAGCGTTGCCTCAAGGAAGAGCACTTCCGTGATTGAGTTGTCAGCAGTTTTCTTCGTGGAACAGCAAGTTTAGGTGAAAGAACTGACAGACAGAGGATGGCAGAGATTTTCTCAAAAAATGAATGAAGTGAACCTGCCACTTCAAGAGGTGACAGTATTTTTTTGCCAAAGATAAATTTCAAGCTTTCAAGTGAAAATCTGAATTTTGGAAAACTCGTATCTGCCAACGCTTCCCAATACTTCAGACGTGTCTGAGGAGACTGGTGGTGATGTTAGTGGAAGTGATGTTTTTGATCTTGGATAATGAAAGGTGTCGACATTGGAAAGGGCTGCACAAACTGGCTGCACAAACCAGTATTTTCTAACTGCCTCCCGCACGTGTCACTAAACCACGCGCAGGAAAAAGAGCCATTCAAATGGCAAGACGGACTAATGGATTTTGATGTAACTAATAAAAAGTTCACTGATGGGGTTCCAGATCCCTCAGTGCAACTAACTTGTAAGAAACTACTGCTTGTTGAGTTTTAGTGTAATATCAAAGACTCCCCAGAATCTTTTCAAAAGGCTATTAAGACACGTCTCCCTTTTTCTACAACATATCTGTGGCAAAGCAGAATTCTTCACGTACTTCAACCAAGAGAACTTAGAGCACGAGATTGAGCACAGAAGCTGATATAAGAGGCCGGCTCTCTCTATTAGGCCAGACATCAAAGAGATTTGAAAAAATGTAAACCAACGCCATTCTTTTCATTAAAACTTTTAGTTATTTTTCATAAACACGTGTTATTTCTGTGCATGTCAATGGTTTCATGATTATGTCTAAATGAATTAATAAAATACTTTAAAATATCACATTTAAAATTTTCACATGGTCGACATCAGTAGATGTAACCCCATGTAAACAAGAGCTCCCTGGGGTCCTCAATGATTTTTAAGAACATAAAAGGGATCTCGAGACTAAAAAGTTCGAGAATCTCTGTTCTAGTGGCTAGTACGTGCTAGGTACTTGATAAACGTTGTTGAATGAATATACTAAAGACACATTCTCTTTAACGTTTGTCTACCCTCCCGTCTCTCTTTGAAGACATCTCCGTGGAGGCTTAACAACAGCTCACAGCTTTAGAGTCACGCCGATGAGAGGAAGACCCCGTATCCAGAACACGGGAGCCCCTGAAGTCAGGAGTCTCCCTCAGAATCGGTATAAAGTCTCCGACATTATTATTTTTTCCATCCTTTTCTTTTTCTTTCGTGCCCACATCAAGATACAAATTTTCAAACTAGTTGTAAATGTGCTCGATGCAGCTGCTTTAATCTTAATTACCGGGACTGCAGTGGCGTTTCTTTGTTTTCGCCGCGGTGCATGAGGAACGCAGTGGTCTAGCTGCGCTGCCTGCTGAGTGGGAGTCTGACCACCATTTGAACACCACGTTTTAACAGGCAACGTGTGACATGTCTCAACAGTGACTCCCAAGCTTCCGGGAGACAAGCGACACTGTGACTGTGACAACTTTGTGGACAACAGTGAGTCCGCGGAGTGTTTGCCTCACGGGCAAGGAGGCCACGCTCGGAAGCTGCCTCATGTCAAAGTCAACACACGGTGCTTTACAGGGTTATTTGTGAGTGGACTGCAATACACAGAAGCAACTACAACTTTTTAGATGACGCTGCAGATCCTGAACTTGGAGCTGTCTTCCCCTAGAAGAGGGACTCTCTCTTTCCTGTGTCCCACCAATGATGAACCTGGGACAGCCCCAGCTCTTAGCTGGCCAAACATCCCAGAAATTCTCCTAAAGCCACATAACACTCTGCTTTGTGTTGAAGCCTGGAGAACGTCCGCACCCAAGGGCACCGACTGGACTCTCACAGCTGCCTGGCCTGCATTTTCCAAAAAGGGTCTTCTGCTTTCAAAGGCCCGTGTTAGCATCTAAGTGCTTCCCTCAGCCACAGGGAGCCTATGTCTTCAGACAAGTATCACTGAATCCGCAGGGAAGGGGTGGAGACTAGGAGAGGAATCTCAGGTCCTGACTGTGATGTAAACGTCCCCTGCAGGGGATGCAAGAGGCGAGACTCCCAGTGGATTGGAGATGTTCCCCCATCTTCCACGGGAAGGCTGAGGAGACCCATACTGGTTTAGAAGAAGCAAAGATTCGATGTTAACGGGAAGATTCTAGATAAAACTTCCCCATCCTTGCAACACATCTAACCTGAATCTAATAAACCAGAATTTAATGAAGACATTTTATTTTCAAATCCCCAAAAGTAGCCACATGGCTTTGGGCTGAGAGTCGGATTTCACAGGTCGAGCAGGAATAGGTTCAACTTTCGTCAGCTACTCGGTTAGGAGAGGAGAAGTGGGCCACCGAGAGACGCAGAGAAACACCACATATTTTTGGGTTCAACGAGATGAAAAAGGTTTCGGTTAAAAAGAAAAGAAACGTAGCTTGTGTTCTGGGTGGTCGCCCTTGACTGTAATATTCTAAATGTCTCCTCTTGTCGATCTATCAATTACAGTCTGTTTCACCGACTTACTGTTAACTCTGGCATCATCTGAAAACAGGTAAGTCACTACACGCCTATCAGCAAACACACGGCCAACACCGGGATGACAGGACATCTGCAGAAGAGGGTGTACAGTGATGGGCACAAGGTATTCCCCACTCATGCTCTCAGCATCTACTCAGTAGGCTCCTACCATGGGCCAGGCTTGGCGAGGGTGGGTCTGTTCACCGAGGGCCCAGAGTTGAGCAAGACAAACCCAGTTCCTGCCCTCAGGAGGTTCTCAGGCCACAGCACAGAGAGCTCAGTAAATGATCACACAATTAATAGTTTAAAAAGCCCCCTTAATTACTGATCCATCCTGTTTTCCTGCCTTTGCAATTAAGGGAAATAGGGATGGTAGAACAAGTTCTGATGCATTCTTAGGAGACAGCTGACTAGAGTGTTAGGAAGGTGATAAGTAACGGATCAAGACAAAGCTCATCAGTGGCTGCTAAAACCATTAGGACGGGGCGGGGGCGGGGTGGTGGTGGTGGTGTTATCCTAGGTGTATTAAGCTGATGACCCCTGAATCTACTGCTTAATCTTAATGGCACAAAAAGAGAGGCATATGGAAGTACAGAACAGCATCTGTGAAGCAGTCTTGCCTCCTCTGTAAAAAGTCAAACTTAAGTCTGACTAAGCCTGTAGATTCAACTAGCAGTTATAGGAAACACGGAGGACAGAAGAACATGGTAAATGACACCACAGGGATGCGATCGGCTGCATCTCCGAATGTGGGAAACTGCACGGCACGAACAACCCAATTTCTTCAACAACGAAAAGGACCCAAAAAGAGGGAGAGGGGAAACATAGATTAAAAGGCACCGAATAGGCACCAACCAAATACAGCTGTGGGCCTTGTTGGGACCTGGATTCAACCAACCACTGGGAAAACAAAGTATGAAACAAACAAGAAAATTTGAACAGTGACTTCATATTTGATAATTTTTTTCAGGCAGCGATAAAAATATAGTGGTTATGCTTTTTTGGAAAGTGTTTTTTCTTTTTTCCAGTTATAGGTACTTACATGAGTATTTATGGATGAAATGGGATTAGGTACTTACATGAGTATTTATGGATGAAATGGGATTAGCTCCAAAAGAATAAAGGGGAAATAAGCACATGAAAAGATGCTCAACATTATTATTATTATTCAATAAAAAGAACTGAAGTGCTAATACATGCTGCAATGGGGATGAATCTTGAAAGCATTGTGCTAAGTAAGAGAAGTCAGTCACAAAGGACACCATATACGACACAATTCCATCCATATGAAATGTACAGAATAGGCAAATCTACAGAAATAAGAAGCAGATCACTGTTTGCCTAGTGCTGGGGAGGGGGTGGAGGAAAGATAATATTGGAGGGTTATGGCTAAGAGTTCCTGGGTTTGTTTTTGGGGTAGCAGAAGTATTCTAAAATGAATTGTGGTGACAGATTCACAACTCCGTGAATATGCTAAAAGCCACTGAATTGTACGCTTAATAAAAAAGAGTCAGAGTTGGGCAGGGAGTGGGTGAGGATACAGGTGAGATATAACAGACCATGCGTTATAAACTTTTAAAATGTGTAGGTTCTCTCCCAGAGGGTCAAACCCCGCCTCTGCCAATTACAAGCTGTATGAGCTTGGCAAGATATGTAACTTCTTTGAACTTCAGTTTCCTTAAATGTGAAATGGGGGTAATATAGGTTTATATGGAAAAAATGAGGGTGATACATTTAAAGCATGTGGTACAGTGTCTGGAATATATAAAATGCTCAGTAAACAGTGACCATTATTATTCTCAACTCTTTTTTTGCTTTTTTTTTCCTTTTTCATGTCATCCCTTTCAGGAACATCTGTTTCCTGAGCATCTCCCTCAGAAACCACCGTAATGATGGATACCTAGTACATGCTCATAGACGTCTTCCCGACTTTTCCAGATGCTTCCTTGGCTTCGTCCTTATTTTTACGGTTCTCCTTAAGGAGACTGTCCTTCCAAGGGTTCTGTTTTCTGTGACTAAAGGAGTTAGTTTTCTATTTGGTCTCAGGCTAGGACTGAGGATTTAGGAAGAGCAGCAAAGACGTAAGGAAACCAACTGTAGCCACATCGATCGACTCCGTGCCGGAAGGCCGACTCCCCCGCCCAATGGCCACAAACACTGGGATAGCAAAGGGTAGAGGCCCACAGACCATCCTTCCGACCGCTTTCTCGGGTGATGCCTTTGGTATCACCTCTGGCTCAGCCCAGAGGCGGCTGCATCTCGCTGCTCCCGTTAACTCTGGACTCTTAACCGCCACAGTCATCTGCCCTGGTTCCTGCTCTCACATCACAACTGCATCCTAAACTAGCAAAGTGCTTTTTTCAATCACGAAGGCTCTCTATGAACTGAAAACAGTAAAACTAGGATAAATATTTTATAAATGGCACTCTGAAAGCACCGCTCAGACAGACAGACACACACTCAATGGGATTTCTATGCTCACATATGCTCTCCGCACAGAACGGCAGCATCTTCTCCCATCCGAGTCTGCTCCAAAAGAGATTCAAAGATTTTTGTGTTGTCGAACTGTGCATATCAACTGCACAAGGCAATCAGCCAGGGAGAGGTTTAAACATATGGACTCAATTGCGGGGCTTTGAAAAACGCTGTAGAACAAGACGGGGATGGGCTCTTCCACTCTGCTCTCTGGGACCGCCACCCGGCAGGGCAGGAGCTGGGCCCAAATGATTTACCCTGGGGACACGGGGCCGAAGGGCTGCCCCCAGCTCTGCAATGGTCTGTCCAGACGTGCAAAGGTGCCCGCGAAAGCTGTCTCAAGGGCAACGCCATTCAGCTTTCTCTCTACCTTGGAAAATGCCCAGATTTGCGTGGAAGGCCTTCCCCACAGACGCACACAGTCAGAAATGTCTGTGGCTGTGTGCACCAGACACGTTCTGGTGATTAACTTTATGTTCCTAAATGTCAATTTTCCCAGACCAATCCATTTGCAAGGTGAGCGGTGTGACCTACAAAAGAATGAACCAAGAAACGGTTTTATTTGACTGTTACGGTGTCTAGAATTGACACATTTTACACATTTGCTAAAATGAATAATGTTTTTCCAATGTACTTGCACCGTCTCTTCGTCGTCCTCTGGTTTAGAACCGTGTCTTTGCTACCTCGTTCAGATACACTGATGGTGATGTTTGTAACCGAACGGCTGCCTGCTCTGGGAGCAGTGTGGCCTCACCTACCCTGCAGATGCCCTGCCTCCTTCCTCATCCAAACGTGTCCGTTCCCAGGCAAAGGGAAGAGAAAAAGAGTAAACAAAACCACAACTCAGAAGTTCTACCCTAATGCCAACTTGCCATGGCCACTAAAGGTTTGCGGTTGCTCACAGGAGGTCAGGATAGGGTAGGGAGCTGGCTGTACGCTGTCACGTGGCTCTTTCTCTTCCTTCCAGAAAGCTTACTGGGACGGAGGTATCACGATGCTGCCCTGAGAGCTCTGCAGGCAGACCTGCACGCTCCATTTCAGGGCGGGTACAGGACTAGGTCCAGGCGTACGTACCCGTGGGGTGGGCACGCTTTACCACAGCTTCCTCAGCACATCCCTGCAGCGGGTCCCTGTGACCGGGCAGCTGTGTAGCACGTGGCAGGCGGGCAGAGCTCTCCCCACCCATCCAGGGTTACAGCCAGGACAGGATGATGGCAGCGGCAACCCTGCCCCCACCATATTGTGGCTGTTTTCTGAGGACTTCCTTCCTTTCTGACACTGCAGGATACTTTAGGCTCATTCTATGCATTTCCTACCCCAGGCCTAGAACCAGCCATTCCTGCAGGCAGCCCTGCAGCCGTGCTGTTAAGCTCCGTTGGTTGGTACCAGGGCGGCCTCTGGTCTAGGGCTGGTCTTCCCCATCACTGAGGTGTCACCCTTCTGAGTGCTGTGTCCGAGGTTTCCTACTGTGGCTGGTGGGAACGTGAACTTGCCCTGCCCCCTGCCCCAGGCACTGCTCTGCCTGTTCCCTTCTGGTGGTTCTCTCTTCGGCTGCTGGTGGCTTCCTCACATGGATGTGCCGCTGGGCACCCAACTGAAGACCGGGGGGGAACTGCTCTGAGATGTCCGGAGCACCTCTCCAGGCAGCTCTGCCCTCCTTGCTACCCGGCCTGGTGGATTCCAGCCGCTGTGGCCTCCCAGACACCTAACTCTGTGTCCTCGGCTTAGAGACTCCTGGGCTCGGCTCAGCTCCCCCTCCTGGCGCTGAGCCGGGGACCCTCTCTGGGCAGTAAGCTGGGCAAACGGAGGGCTTGTCTTGACCGTCTCCATCACAGGGATTGCTGTGCTGTGCTACCTTATGTCCAGTGTCTGAAAATCACAGCTTCATCTATTTTGTCTAGAGTTTTAGTTGTCTAAGGCAGGAAAGTAAACTCACTTCCTGTTACTCTGTCTTGGCCTAAGCAGAAGTTCTGAGGTTCACCACACAGAGGGTCCCACTTATCCTGTGATGGACTTTCCTGGGACACTAGTCTTGTCAAGGTCAGTAATCTGCAGTGAGTCACCTCCCAGATGAGCAAGTACACAGCTGTGACCACACTGCACCGCACGGCCAAAATAACAGAGCGGGCATATCTGTCATGGTCGCACAGAAGATCGCTGGAGATGTAAAGTACAAATAGGATTAAACCGGGAGGCCCTGGAAGTCAAAATGCCTTCCTTCGTTGTTCGACAGGACGCCCAGGAAGCTGTGGGGGGAGGCCGCCTTGCCAGGTGCACCTGCCCTTCCCAGGAGACAGGGCCCTGGATGGCCAATGGCGGCCAAGGGTTTACACGAAAACAGCCCACAGGAGAATGACTGTTTTCCCGGGATGGTCCCTGCTGCCCGCCAAGCTGGGAAGAGGACTCACCAACAGTGTGAAAGCCCACTCGGCTAACGAGGGCACAGAGGGGATGGTGTGGCTGGAAACGCCCCCTGGGCTCTCCATCTCCAGGTATCTCGTGGAGTGACACACGCACACACACTCTTATGGAACATAAACAAGGAACTGTAATTTTCTTCTCAATTCCATTGTCTTAGGTCTTCACAGCCTTCTTCCCAAGACAGTGATGCAGGCTTTAATGATTTGCAAGCAAATTTTAAAACCCCAGGAACCTTACACCAAAGGAAAGAACACTTTTCAGTTGGAAGTGCTTTAATCACTGTAAATCAGAAGTGCTGCGGAGGGAATTTTCTCTGGGCAGCTTGTCCTGCATGTCGGTGACCCCCGAGTGGTAGCTCTCCCTGTAGACGGCAACACAGAACCACGCGGACACGTGCAGCTGGCGGGTGCTACTGCTTTCACGGTCCTCCTTCAAGCAGGGGGCCGAGGCGGCTGCAACCAGGGCAGAAAAACAGCCGAGGAGCGGCCGCCTTCCCTGCTCTGCTCAGAGCCCAGCGCCAGGCCACGGACGCGCCCTGGGTCCACTCCCAGCATCCCCAGCCTCCCCCCCGCCCGCACCTTCTGTCCCCCCAGAGCAAGTGGGCGCGGAGAGAAAGGGAAGTGTTTACCCTCATAAAAGAGTAGGCAGCTCCTAATGGATGAAGTCACCATAAAGGACCCTGAAATTCCCGGCTTCAGACGTGGAGCTTCTTTTAAGACTCTTTTACAGTCACGCATGGCCAGTTAGGAAGGGTCTCAAGAAGGCTAGCTCACGGGCCAGGCCCCTGGCCTCAGAGTTAGTTGACATGCTCGTCTTAAAAACAGGGGGCTTGGGCTTCCCTAGTGGCGCAGTGGTTGAGAGTCCGCCTGCCGATGCAGGGGACGCGTGTTCGTGCCCCGGTCCGGGAAGATCCCACATGCCGCGGAGCGGCTGGGCCCGTGAGCCATGGCCGCTGAGCCTGCGCGTCCGGAGCCTGTGCTCCGCAACGGGAGAGGCCACAACGGTGAGAGGCCCGCGTACCACAAAAAAAGAACAAAAAAACCCAGGGGGCTTGTGAGGAACAGAGGCGGGGGAGGGGCCGTCAGCAGCAGCCACCTGTCTGGGAGTTTTGCGTTCAGTGGGCACGCGACGGAGCTCTGCTGAATGACACAGAAGCACTTGCAGTGACTTCCCCCCTGCCCCCCCCTCCCCTTTCACCTCATTCCCTTTAGGACAACTGCCTGGGGTCGGAGCTGTGAATTCCCACACCTGGGAGGCCACAGCACAGGCCGCGGCTAACTGACGGTGCAGGACCTACTGGTAAATGACCACAGCTGGCCACTGACACGGCCCCCTTGATCTCACATCCTGACCGAGAGTGAACTGAGGTGCACACACAAAATCGATCCAGATACAGACTTAGGCTCAAACCATAAGGAAATCCAATATATCCTGGGCAAACCTAAGGGATGGAAGTTTCTAACAAAAATACGATGCTATTTGCTACAATATTTGCGCATGACTTAGGGGACCACGTACAACGCCCTTCAGCTCGGGCATACTGCCACCACACCAGACTGTTCGCCGCACAGCAAACACGCCAGAAGCTTCCAGGCCTGTGAGTTTTCATTCTAGCACAGCATCCTCCCCACCTGCCCTACCTGGCGGATCCCTGTCACTCTGTAAGGTCCGATTTGAACATCGCCCTCCCCGTGAGGCAGCCCTAACGCCCGGCTGGTAAGGAGCACATAGCCAGGGCCCCTTCCCCACGCCCCCCGGCCCTACCGTTCCCCGCAGTCAGGCAGGCACCCCTGCACCCCACCACCTGCCAAGGGCCTGCCTTCGGCTTTGGGCCGTGAGGCGGCGAGGCAGGGGCTGGCTTCAATCCTCCTGGGACCCCCGGGCCTCACAAAGCGCCTGGCAGGGTGGGGGGCTCCGTGAGAGGAAGGGGAAGAGGCTGTGCTCCACGGACAGCAGGGCCGCCAAGCAGACGGACGTGCTCTCTCTCTCTTTCTCTTCCTGCCGTGGGAGGCGGGCCGTGTGCTCCACGGATGGTCTGGCAAGGCCGAATGAGCAGGGGTCTGGTGCTGGGCAAAGCCCCGGACTGGACCAAAGAGGCCTGCTGAGCCTTTCTGTCCTGCAGAGACTTCCGGGCGAGCGAGCAAGTCTGTGGTGGGGCTGGAAGGAGGGGTCTCAACTGCCCCTCACTCGGCTGGAAGCGTCTAGGCCTCCTCTATGGTCACGGGCCGCAGGCCAGGCTGGACCGGCAGCGGGGCTTTCTGACGCTTGGCCTGCTTCAAAGCTCACTTCTGAACCCTCATCATCGTCAGATGCTGACGCTGTTTTCAAAACTGTGGACTATTGGAACAATGGCTGCTCCCCCATCTGCTCACGAGAAATGGCTTTTATGAGTGAGGCTGCGTGGCCATCCCCCAGGTAAGCCCCGCTGCTGACCCTGGACCCGGGTCCACAGGACCCCGCATGACACAACTGTTTCTTTCGGCAAACACGGTGACAAGGGGCGACATCACCCTAGTAGAGGAAAGTGGGCAAAGGCCACACACGGGATAAAGCGAGTGAGAACAAGCAAAAGCACTCAGGGGCCTCCGTTAGGACAAAACCAAACACGTGGGTCCATCACGGCGCTGGGGAGGAAGCCGAGCTGTGTCTACTCGGCCTTTACAGAGCGTTGCCGACTGTGAGGTGGGAACCGCGGGATCTTCACAAAGGACGGGGGCGCTGCCACTTCCCGGCTGCCCCCAAGTCTCAGAAGCTTGTCTGACTGCCGCTCTGCTCACCTCCGCCAACATCTGGCACATTTTGAGGCTGAAGAACTAGTAACAGAATCAACAGAAGAGGCGTAATGGGAGGAGGAACAGACAGGAGGCTGGGAGCATCTGGTCGACCCTCCTCTAGGGCCGGCCAGTGAGCGGCCTGGCGCTCGGGGGGTGCGGCCCCTCCCTTCTGGTCAGGGAGCGGGGCTCTCAGCAGCGACCCCAACATACGCCTTCCAGCCTACAGCCTGCCCCGGGGTAAGCATTACCTAAACAATGGAAACTGCTTCACCGTGTGGGCTTGAGGGGATACACGCCACAGGAAGCTACCCAGGACCTCAACCACCTACGCCATGGTGTGGAGGGGGACCGCGGGAGTGTCCGCTGACACCCAGGCTGGGAGGCCTCCCACTCCGGCACTTAGCAGAGGGACTTTGCCAGTAGCTCGCTCTGCTTTTTCTGAGCGCACTGCTGAGTTGAAACATACGGATTTCCTAATATTTAACATTTTAGACTTCGAGGAATGGCAGTCTCAGGTTTTTGTAATATTTGCTACTCACTTTATGGTTTATTTGGCCAGACTGTAACCTGTGCAGGACTTTGCAACCGTGAGTGGTACTGCTATAATGCTGGTCACTTCTCCACCTTTAATGACAACATTTTATCACGTCTGTACTGAAAATACTACTATTTTTGCTTGCTCTGGAAGAACTCAGTAAGCTTATGGAGATCACTGTGCTTCAATGATGATAATAGTAACAGCACGTAAGTGTGGACGGGAGCATTCCACATATACGAACTCACTTATTCTTCACAACAGCTCTGAGGTAAGTGCTGTTATTACCTCCGTGTAAGAGCAGGAAACAACAGGATTCCGTAAAACAGACAACGACCAAAACTAGAGCTGCATGGCTCCCCAGTGCAAGTGAGTCCAAAATCTTAGATAGTCATGATCATACTTCCTAGTTGCATGTTTCTTTTTTGGCTGCTTTGGAGAAATCATCACACTTGCAGGTCGACACTCCACAGTCACATTAGAAAGCTGTTCATTATTCCCATCTGCATGCTGATTTGAGTTCTAGAATTTAGATACGACTTTCCCTGTTTTTGGACTTCAACGAGTCATTCTGAACCACTGATCCAACCACTAATGAAAAAGACAACTTAGCACATGTAAATATTAACATGCAAATGAGACAAAAATACAGAAAATTACACCCTTTTAACTGACTGTTAGCTGAGAAGTAACCAAGATAGTCCCTGTAGCATATGTTATATATTTAATACCCTTTACTACCATGACTTATTAAGAAAAAAATCTGACCAGTGCTAAAAGTTTTTTTAAACTCTGATCATCCCCACAAGCCCAGGAAGGAGAATCTGGCATTGTGTTTCTAAAGCCCACCAAGGGGAGGTGACACAGACCTGCCCGGAGAGGCAGTGAGTGGAGGGCCAGGGGGCGCCGGATGAGAGGCAGGTTACGGGGCCCACACAGGGAAGCACTAAGGGTTTGGAGGATCCCGGGAGCAGGGGAGGCCAGCAGCCTGCGCCCGTGTAGCATCTCCTAGGGGTGGTGGGACCTTTCTAGGAGAGATCAGAGATGCAGGGCAGACTGAAGATCCAGAGCGGAAGCTTCTAGAGCCCTGATGAAGACCATCGTGCCCAGCTTTGTACAGAAGCAGAGGACCTGTTGGCCTTTAAGGGCCCCCCAGGCGTGGACACAGGGAGTATCACAGCTCTGGCCAGTGTGGTGAGGTGGACAGCGTTGCTTCCTACATTCTCAAGGCTCTCCCCCAACCTGGTATGTGTCCGTGGGGGTGGGGGGTGGGGTGGGGGGAGAGCTTATGAGACGGATTACATCCAATTTAGACAAGTAAAGGAAGATGCCATTTCTCACGCCCCAAGCTGTGTGATAAAATGTATACCTGCCATAACCCTAACTATTACGAAGAATGCAGTGGGATAACTGCAAAAATCTCTGATCTGATCCTGTATCTTACTTTCCTCTGAGATTGTCAATGGCCAGCTAGTGGGAAGCAGCCGCATAGCACAGGGAGATCAGCTCGGTGCTTTGTGACTGCCTGGAGGGGTGGGATAGGGAGGGTGGGAGGGAGGGAGACATAAGAGGGAAGAGATATGGGAACATATGCATATGTATAACTGATTCACTTTGTTATAAAGCAGAAACTAACACACCATTGTAAAGCAATTATACTCCAATAAAGATGAAAAACAAAAAGCAAAAAACAACAACAAAAAAATTGTCAATGGCCAGTAGACCCACAAGTTTCCCCACTAGGGACCACCAGGGGTCCATGACCCTTATTTTACAAAACAATGTATAGATCCTAAGTAACATGAAAGAAGGGACCTCTCCGCACCAGGCAGGTAGTAATAAGCATACAACCAAAACGTTGACCTGATGTTGTTTGATCACAGAAAAGTTTGTGCCCTCAGAATCATTACACAGTATGAAGAGCTCCTATCCCAGGGGTTACCACAGGGTCATCATTCTTTGGAACCATAACACATAATCCACAAGACCTGACAGTTATATTTGTTTTTAACGATTGTCTAGATTTTATTAAATGAGAATTTAAGGGAAAATTATTTGTTCTGGTGTAATTTACTCTTTCTTTCCTTCCTTCCTCCCACCCCTCATTATTTTAGCCTCCAGTGTTTGGGGCACAGCAGTGCACTGGAGGGAAGGGAAAGCCAAAACAAATTCACCAAATCTTTATTAACTAAAATCCAAGTAACCAGAATCCTCAGACAAGCTTTATCTTACCGTCTTATTTCACTTGTAGAAGACGGCATGCTGAGCATTTATTTTTAAACAAATAAAACAAAAACTTCCTAACTATGGCTTAGGGACAGTCCAACTTTAGCCCAGAGCTCACATACCTTCTAAAGTTTTACAATAAGAACTGGCCTGCACTAATTTGTTAACTTGGTTAATTGCCTTTCCACCAGGTTCTAGGAATACTTGTGATCACAGCCCATTAGGAAAACATTTCAATTATCAAACAGAAATTAAAGCTAAATTTCAGGGAGAAACTAAAAGCATTTTCTGTATGAATTCTGATTAATAAAAATATTGAACTAATCAGAACATACACGTCACAAAACATTTCAATTGACTGAGGTTAATCAAAATAGACATCATTACCTCTGTAGTCACTGCCCGCTCCCAAAAGTTCAGTGTACCCAGCCCCCCACACACAGCAAAGAAAAATGCTACCAAAAATCTGACTGAGTATATACTTTTCTAAGGAACACTTTGAAATATTTCACTTTCTGGGGCCCCAATTAAAAAGCATAAAACCCACTTTGCAACAGGGAGAAAATTGTTTTTTGTTTTTCTTTTTGTTGTTCATTTGCTGACTCTTAATGAAACACTTAAAAAGGTTATATACCACCGGCTTTCAAACGTCCCAGATTTTGGGATACATTTTATAAGTTTTACCAAATTTCTAACTTGGGGGCATATCAAGAACAATAGTGTAATAAAACAGAAGTCAGAAAGGCCTAAGTTAAAAAAATAGCCAGTATGAGTGTGCAAATGGGGTAAGAACACATATACACACATACCATACTGGTATTTTATATCTGACAAGTCACCCATCTATTTTCCACCTACATTACTGCTCCCAAGATCTATTCTAATATTTATTGTACGTGTTAATAAAAATGAGTAGTGAAGAGCACTGCACTCAGCCACACGCCATGAGTGTCCCATTAAAGCACAAGACAACTTACTAATAAAAAGTTCTCGTTAGAACACACTGAGCATTTCAATTAGCCTTTTCATTTACTCACATTATCTTAAAGTTGACACAAAGTTAACCACTCCCCACTTTTCATTTATTTCATTTAATGACTATTTCTTCCTCATTTCTACTGTTCTTTTAGGGATGAATCCAGAGAAAATGAAAAACCAAAGTCCTACCAGCACCAGAATTGTCAGCTCTTGATACCAGCACTTAAAAAACTGTCTGTGCATAGAGAACAGACTTGTGGTTGCCAAGGGGGAGGGGGAGGGAGGGAAGTACTGGGAGTTTGGGATTAGCAGATGCAAACTATTACACAGAGAATGGATAAACAACAAGGTCCTACTGTAAAGCACAGGGAGCTACAGTCAATATCCTGCGATAAACCATAATGGAGAATATGAAAAAGAATGTATGTATATGTATAACTGAATTGCTTTCTAGTACCGCAGAAATTAACACATTGTAAATCAACTCTACTTCAATAAAATAAAAAAAAAAAAACTGCCTGGGACAGAGAAGCTGTCATTCTGGATTCTAAAAGGACATCAGACGCCTCTGTTCTGCACCCGCCCCGAGATGCTGCTGTGCGCATGCGCAGTGTCTAGTCTCCGGAGCCCCGCGCGAGGTGCACGCGTGCTTCCACGTTCACGGTCAGGTCCCGTTGCGGGCCTGGGCAGGTCATCCCGATGAATGAGAGAAGCCCAGGCCTCCGGCGCCCTCCCCCCACCACGCCCTGCAGACGCGCCACAGGCAGGCAGCCCATTTGTCTGCCTCGGCCACCAAATCCCACAGGGCCTCCCAGCCTTCGCCGCAGGCTTTTCAGGCCTTGAATCTTATTTAATGTTCACGGGGAAAAAGCACCTGCTGCCTGCTGGACCCATAAAAGTCTTGTTGCAAATGAATACCTTGCTTAGGCAAAGGCATGAAGGAAAGTGTTCATCCTCTTCTGAGGCCATCTGGGAAGGAAAACAATCTGCCCGGCACAAAGGCGGGGCGTTCGAGGCCCTGCAGGCCCCCGTGCGTCTGACACCTCACTTCCTTAGCAAAGGCATCAAAGGGTCGAGGATCTTTATTTGATTCTGTCTCCAAAGCCAGGTGTCCCCCTCAAACACGTCACCAACCACAAGTGCAGTGAGCAGTGAGGATCATGACAGATTACCACCGCTTCTGCAACATATATTTTTAAAAAGCCCCCTCCATTTATAACCCCAAAAGGTAACTAAATGAAACCAAGCACATTCTTTTCATCACCTACTACAGATATGACGTTCAATAAAAAATAGAACAAAGAAGGAACCACGGCAACATAGGAAAGCATCCTTATACTGTTGTCTGGGGGCAACAAGTTTTAAATTCCATTAATCGGGAAAATAGTTTAAATGTACAATTTAGTAAATGGATGTGTGTGTATCACCATGACTTGCAGTCACGGCATCTTCAAAGCACAATTCAGACGTGGTGCCCTGCACCCTCTCCAGTTGTGTACAGAATGCCGGGTGGTTTCTGGGAACGGACACAAGCTGCACTTTCTCTAAAAGCATAGAGTGCATTTGGGGATCAGAGGTCAGTCTGACACAGCTGAGTGGAAACGGCCCTGGGAAGGTTTGTGGGGCACTAAAGGTGGCTGTCAATGTCACCTGGGTCCCTGCACAGCAGTGGTTCTCAAACTCTGCTGCACGATAAGGTCACCTGGGAGCTTTACGAGTCCACGCAAGACCTCCCTCCACACGTGGGAACTGAGTATTAGCAAATTTTTTAAAGCTCTCTGGATAATTCGAATCTGCTGCCCAATGTGAGAAGCAGCGCCACGGTTGGCTGCCTTCCAACTTCACTGCGCACGCGAACTCCCGGAATCTTGGGAAGACGTGGATTCCGGTTCAGTAGGTCTGGGGTGGGGCCTGAGGAATGCGTTTTAACAAGATCCAGGTGATGCTGCTTGGCCAGCGGACTAGTTACGTAGCAAAACCAGAGACAATGGGAAACCGCTGCAAATGTCTGTGCGGGGGTGATGTCATCAAGGCTGAGCTTTGCCATGATGAACCAAACGCCCCTCAACATAAGCAGATTTAAAGGGGCGGGAAGGAGGTAGGGGACCAGTAAGGAAGCAACTGAGATGGAGTCAGACAAGTCTGAATGGATCCTCAAGACAAGTAACCCTGTCTCACTCAAAGCCACCCACAGGGACTGCTGCTCGGGGGCGAGCTTGTAAAAGGCTCTACTAGGCATGCAAAGCCCACAGGAAATGAGTCTACTTTAACTACTATACATAAAATAGATAACCAACAAGGACCTACTGTATAGCACACGGAACGCGGCTCAATATTCTGTAATAACCTAAATGGGAAAAGAACTTGACAAAGAATGGGTACTTGTATGGGTACAAGTAAATAAATAAATAAAGTGCTGCTGGTAATATCCCATGCTAAGAAAAGAAAAAGAGAGAAAAAGAAAAAAAAGACAAAAAAAGAAAAAGAGTCTACTTCAGTATCTGGTCCTTCCCCCAGGTCTGAGTAACTGAAAAGCACAGTGTGGGTAGGAATGCCAGTGCCTCTGACTTCTTATGGAAAAGACTGTGTTGCCCCTTCCCTTCTCCTCTCCTGCCAGGCACTAGGGGGGGAGGGGCGGGCGGTGGGCACAGGACTGTCGTGCCTGCCCTCTTGCACTGATGGTGTGTCCATGATGTGGACAGGCAGACAGGTGGATGGAATGAGAAACACTTCTGTTGAGTTAAGTGGAGATTTTCAGGTTGTCTGTTACCGCAAACTCAGCCTGGCCAATGTAATCTCAACTGATGCACCGACCGAGAGCTTCCCCTCCCTGTGGACCAGTCCCAGGAGCCCAGCAGAGGCGATCAGAGGCTCGCAGTGGCCGGGCGAGCCCGCTGATGAACTGCCCAAATTCCAGTGAGGCTGTGGCTGTGGCTTAAGGACCCTGGTCCTAGTGACTCCCATGACCATGGGACCTCGGGGGACACTTCACAAGGCCTACGTCTCAGAAGGGTTTCCTCAGCCCTGGAAGCGCTCCTTGTAAATAAGATGCTTCTGAAAGAAGCGCTCTTGGCCGGGTGCTGTCTTCCCTCTCTGACCCCCGCACATCACGGTGGGAGAGGCCCAGACATTATTACCTGGCTTCCCCTCTGCTCTCTGCTCCATCCAGACTCCTCCCAAAGCCACTTTTCTACATCCAGAGTTTTAACTAAAGAGCATGACACAAATCTATCGTTAAGAAGAGTCAAACGATATCGGATGCATTTTAATTTATTTTTGGCAGCGTTGTGTCTTTGTTGCTGCGCGCGGGCTTTCTCTAGTTGCGGCGAGCGGGGGCTGCTCTTCGTTGCGGTGTGCGGGCTTCTCACTGTGGTGGCTTCTCTTGTTGCGGAGCACGGGCTCTAGGCGTGCGGGCTTCAGTAGTTGTGGCTCGCGGGCTCTAAAGCGCAGGCTCGGTAGTTGTGGCGCACAAGCTTAGCTGCTCCGCGGCGTGTGGGATCCTCCTGGACCCAGGTTCGAACCCGTGTCCCTTGCGTTGGCAGGCGGATTCTTAACCACTGCGTTATCAGGTAAGTCCCTCGGATGCTTTTTTTTTTTTTTTCCTGTGTCTGTTGGTATTGTCACGTCTAAGTATTTCTAATTTCCATTATGATTTCTTCTTAGACCCATTAACTATTTAGAGATGTTTCCAAATGTATGGTTTTTTCTTTACATCTTTATTGGAGTATAATTGCTTTACAATGGTGTGCTAGTTTCTGCTTTATAACAAAGTGAATCAGTTATACATATACATATGTTCCCATATCTCTTCCCTCTTGAGTCTCCCTCCCTCCCACCCTCCCTATCCCACCCCTCTAGGTGGTCACAAAGCACCGAGCTGATCTCCCTGTGCTATGCGGCTGCTTCCCACTAGCTATCTATTTTACGTTTGGTAGTGTATATATGTCCATGCCACTCTCTCGCTTTGTCACAGCTTACCCTTCCCCCTCCCCATATCCTCAAGTCCATTCTCTAGTAGGTCTGTGTCTTTATTCCTGTCTTACCCCTAGGTTCTTCATGACATTTTTTTCCTTAAATTCCATATGTATGTGTTAGCATATGGTATTTGTCTTTCTCTTTCTGACTTACTTCACTCTGTATGACAGACTCTAGGTCCATCCACCTCGTTACAAATAGCTCAACTTCGTTTCTTTTTATGGCTGAGTAATATTCCATTGTATATATGTGCCACATCTTCTTTACCCATTCATCCGTTGATGGACACTTCGGTTGTTTCCATCTCCTGGCTATTGTGAATAGAGCTGCAATGAACATTTTGGTACATGAATCTTCTTGAATTATGGTTTTCTCAGGGTATATACCCAGTAGTGGGATTGCTGGGTCATATGGTAGTTCTATTTGTAGTTTTTTAAGGAACCTTCATGCTGTTCTCCATAATGGCTGTACCAATTCACATTCCCACCAGCAGTGCAAGAGTGTTCCCTTTTCGGATGCTTTTTTAATTAAAAAAAATAAGTGTTGCTTTTAAGCTGAGATGTAGCTTGAGATTCTTCTCCGACCTCTCACTTCACACCCAGCCAAAGACAGTTCAGAGGTCTCCAATGTCACTCAGCCAAAGTCCACCCAAAATTAGATACTTGAAGGCTACAAATGAGTGTAAAACAGGTCCTGTGCGAACACAGTGTGAAAACAATGACCTGAAACCACTTCAAAGGCCAATCATCAACTTCCCTTTATCTCATGATTTTGTCTTTGTTTATTGGAAGTCAGACCTATTTATTACTCAAGTGAATAATGAGCAATGCCCTAGGAAAATATTCTTGCCTCAGACGTTATCAGGAAGTAGAAAGACTACCTCATTGAGTACTTGATAAATATTTTTAAATGAAATTAATGAATAAACGGACTCAAATTTCTCATTTGCAGGATGGACTTAGATGTCTTTTCATCTCCAAAGTTTCTGCAGTGCTGCTTTAGGACCCCCTCCCGCGGGGGATGTGAACCTATCTTGCCTGGAAATTGGAGTACTTTTCAAAGAATGCTTTTAGTTCTTCTCTCAGACTCTTAAACACCCTCCAATTCTCCACTCATCAGTTGGCTTCCTTCACCTCTCATATAAAACAGTTCCAAAAAAAATCTCAAAATTCATTCTAATCAGTCCTCAGTTAAGCTCCTTGTTTAGACATAATCTTGTCATTGTTATCTGGGTCTAAATTTATAGCCCATTAAAAATAAAGCTTATGTGAGATTAAATTTTTTTCTTTGAGCTTATTGGTATTTTCCGAATTTTGACAATGAATGTGTCACTTTGGTAGATAGGAAAGAAGATATTAAAATACGTGACAGTGGATGACAACTCAGAAAGTGTTTTTCCCCAAAAAATATTTTTTCCTATTTCTACTGGGCTGAAAAACTCATCTAGGCAGAAACGTATCCGCCAACAGATTGTAGTCGGTTTTACTAAAATTTTTATTACCTTTACTGTTTATTAAGTCGTTGATACCTGTTCTCGATGGTCGGGTAAGTTCTGTCAACAAGGATGATCCGCTTATATAGGCTGCTTCTGGCAAATGGAGCCCCAATAAATGCATGTCTTCCACACGGGGTTTTAAAATTATTGTTTTATTATAAAAATAATATATGCTTATAGTAAAAAAATTAAATTATACAGCAGGGGGTATGAACTGAAGAACAGAAGATATCCCCAACTCCAGTCCCCTGTTGCAGAGATAACAATGCTTCACAATTTCCTTTGTATCTTTTTAGACATTTTCTAGGCAAAAAGAAGTCTACATGTTTATAAAAACGGAAAATGGGATAATAATCTATAGAATGTTGTACAACTTGGTCATCTTGATTTTGAATTTTATTTATTTATTTATTTATTTATTTATTTGCTGTACACGGGCCCCTCAATGTTGTGGCCCCTCCTGTTGCGGAGCACAGGCTCCGGACGCGCAGGCTCAGCAGCCATGGTTCATGGGCCCAGCCGCTCCGCGGCATGTGGGATCTTCCCGGACCGGGGCACGAACCCGTGTCCCTTGCATCGGCAGGCGGACTCCCAACCACTGCGCCATATCTTGATGACTGTACCTTTGTAGTATAGTCTGAAGTCAGGGAGTCTGATTCCTCCAGCTCCGTTTTTTTCCCTCAAGACTGCTTTGGCTATTTGGGGTCTTCTGTGTCTCCATACAAATTCTAAGATTTTTTGGTTCTAGTTCCTAAAAAAATGCCATTGGTAATTTGACAGGGATTGCACTGAATCTGTAGATTGCTTTGGGTAGATATAGTCATTTTCACAATATTGATTCTTCCAATCCAAGAACATGGTATATCACTCCATAGTCTTCTGCCTTAGTTATTCTGCTATTGGTTCCTTCTAGTGTAGTTTTCATTTCAGTTATTGCATTGTTCATCTATGTTTGTTTGTTCTTTAATTCTTCTAGGTCTTTGTTAAACATTTCTTGCATCTTCTCGATCTTTGCCTCCATTCTTTTTCCGAGGCCCTGGGTCGTCTTCACTATCATTATTCTGAACTCTTTTTCTGGAAGGTTGCCTATCTCCACTTCATTTACTTGTTTTTCTGGGGTTTTATCTTGTTCCTTCATCTGGTACATAGCCCTTTGCCTTTTCACCTTGTCTATCTTTCTGTGAATGTGGTTTTTGTTCCACAGGCTGCAGGATTGTAGCTCTTCTTGCTTCTGCTCTTGGTCATCTTTTCTTATTGATGGATGTAATCCTTTATAGTGATGACTAGTATCCCATAGAATGAACACTGTATAATTAATCAGTCTTCTACTAAAAAACAGTTTTTGACATTATATGAAACACTGCAATAAACAGGCACACACATCTTTGAATACCTATATTAGTATATTTGTGGGGTAAATAAAATCTGGATCAAAGAGTGTGTGTGAATTTTCAGTTTTGATATATATCATGGAACCGTGTTCCAGAAGAACTGTACTGATATGCATTTCCTCAAATAACACAGGCAAAAGCTCCTATCATCCCATACATTTGACAGCATGGAGTATGACCAACTTTAAAATCTTTGTCAATTCAACAGGTGATAAAGTATAATTCTCAGTTATTAATCTGTATTTCTCTAATCATGAGCGAGGCTGAGCACCCTTTCCTACATTTACAGTCTGTATTTCTCAGTCTCACTGACTGGTAAGAACTCTTTGTCACATTAAGAAAACTGGTCTTTTGTCACAGCCTGGTGATTCTTCCTCCCCACTCCCATAGTTTGTTTTATGGCCTTAATCCAAATTTTGCATATGTTTTGTTGAGCAGAAGCTTTAAATTTTTAAGTGGATAAACTGATCACTATTTTCCTTTATGACTTCTGAGTTTCCCATTTAGGTTTATTTTTTCAAGAAAGGAGGAACTCCTTCTAACCTAAACTCTGAACCCCCTGAAAGCAGCTGCAGAGGCTGGCTCCATCACTTACACACAGTGTGACCTTCTACAAGTTACTCATTTTCCCAGAATTTCAATTTCGTCACCTGTAAAATTAGGATAGTAAATAATAGGTACCTCCAAGAATCACTGTGAAGACCAAATAAAATGACATAGCTGTGATTCAGAACACAGCACATAGGAAGTGTTCAATAAATGGTACCTCGGCTTCCCCTGGATTCAGACATCACCATCCCTGGAGGCACAGACAGGGCTGGGAGTCACAGCATGCCACCACTGGCCCAGGACCTGGCTTGCTGGGCTACTGTACAAATGCTCATGCCATGTGATTCCTCACAAAGCAGGATAAATCCTCAGCACGGTTCTTAGGGCACCTGGGGCTCTATGAGATTTTCTGATCATTTGGGGATCTGAGCTCACCGAAAAGGCTCAGGACAAATGCCAGGGGTGGCTACGTGGGCCCCAGCTCTGGGGGAAATGCAAGGTCTTTACCTTAACTTTTGTGGGAATGAAAAGGAGAAACTGTTCCAGAGCAAAGAACAGAATTGAGACAAGAAGTGAAAAGTGTAATAAGGTACTTGGCATTTCACCAGTCCCTTCTGTTAACTGAGGATCCGTGAGCACTACACACACTGACAAGCTCTTTCACTATATGAAGGAACGTGTACGTGCATCTCGTGGAAGGAATCCGTCTTTTATCTGACTTTATTTGTCTTGGCTAAATAGGTCAAGAAAAAGAAAAATAGAAATTCCTTCAAATAACTCAATTATTTTAAAAACGTCTTACTTTAACAGAGTATGGAGTCAAATCTTAAGCAATTTTTATATGAAGGAATCTACTTTTCCCATACACTGTGATCCCTATAACATCACTATTAGTCAGGAAAAAAACTAGCCTGCTCTAAGGGTCATGATGTAACTGTTCAGAGTGGCAACAGCTTCTCTGGTTAAACCTTAATTTTTAAGTATCTGGAAAATACTCGTATTGGTTATCCGTTGTTAACTTAGCACTCAGATCTACCTTCAGGCACCAGGCCAGGCACACACTGATCTTAGCGCCTATGTGAGAAACTGCAAGGTTAGTTGTAGTCCCATAAACACATCTTCAGATGGATTTAAGCAGAGAACCCAACTCATTCATTTCCTACAGAAATCTCCACTGGGATTGTCACATGATCTGTCTGTCAAATGTGGCAGTGATGATGAGTCCCATCCTACATACCCTTCTTCAATGTGACCTCGACAATCCTCCCTTTGAGAGGTGCAGGCCTCGCCCTTTCCTCGAGAGTAGACGGGCCTTCATGGCTGCACTCACGGACACCTGGTAGCAGAGGCGATGCTATGTGACTTCTGGAGCTGGGTCACCAAAGAGTACAGCTTCCAAATGCTCGCTGGGATACCCACCCTTGGAGCCATCAGCCGCCATATAAAGAGTTTACAGATCTGTGGCCACTGGCGAGGATACTCGGGCAACACGGAGAGGCCACGTGTTCTCCGGCCCAAACCCCAGCAGTCCTAGCTGGAGGCCCTGCCAGACTCCAGAGGGAAAATGTCTCACTCCACTCACCGTGCATCTTCCCAGACTCGGCCCTGACGCTGCGGAACAGAGACACGGCTGCACAAACAAGCATAACACAGTCAGCGCTGAGTCACAAGGTCACAGTTTGTAACAACACGGCCACAGATAACTAACTAGACGCTGACTCTAGGTCCACTGAGAAACAGGCTACCTTGTAACTGCTCAGGATGAACGACTCCCCAAAGCACTGCAGCACGTCTGCAGGAACGATGCAAACAGATGAGCCACGCTGCCCATGAACATCCTGCTAACCGCCTTCACCCCACCTGGGAAGCAGTGATCCCCCTCTACTCCCTATCTAAAAGCCGAACAACGGAACCCCATAAATCATCAGGCTGCTCAGAGATCAGAGGTGAAGGGGCAGATCTGGTGAGGGCTTTCCGAAAGGAAAATAAAATATTTACGTCATCTTGCAAGTCGCTCTTCAGATGCTGCATTTTTCTCTTTCATCAGTTCTAGCTGACAGCACATGACAGGTGCCTCTGTGGCTGTTCAAGCTTAAAACCATTTATCCTGAGAACATGCAAGATAAATGCAGACTGGACTGATGTGTATAAGACTTAGCTAACAGGATGTTAGTGGGTCCGAAGAGCATCATTATAACTTACTACTGTTGTTAAATTTATTTTGCAAAACAGATGAAATACAAATTCTCTGACAGAGGGTCTAACATGGGTATGGGGAACGGGAAATACAGTCCTGATTAACCTGAGTTTATAAGGACCCTTGCTTCTGGTGGCACAAAAGTGGGGAGTGTGGAATAAAGTGTTGGAATTACCTCGACACCTGGGATGGTCGGCAGCAAGCTGGGGGGCCTGAGGACGGTACCACCAATGTGGTCTTTATGGCACGTTCTGAACATCTGGACCAGCACACAAGGTAGGGATGCACAATACCCCCCCCCCCACGTCTGTCCCACATGCTCACGCGGCACAGATTCAGAATATTGGTGCACACACATTTTCACGTCGGCATCTATCACAGTAATTTTGGGGGGTACATTATACAAATAATTTAGCATTCCTCTAACGTTGGTTAGTAAGTAAACCTTCTAACCATCAAGCTTGACATTTTTGAAGTCTGTTAGCTTCTGCAGGTATGTCTTACTTCCCTCTAAGGTTTTCAAAAATCTTATTTTTAAAGTAAATTCTGAACACGACCGCACAGTGCCCAGCTTAGCTACAATTTTTGATGGTTAGAAAAGGAAAGCGGAAGCCCATTGATGGCTAGTTGCTATTTTAAGAGCTGGAGTTAAGATCAGTTTTCAAGAGGATAAAAGGTTCACGGAAGCCAAGACCATTCTCACCAGCAAGAGCACACCCGCGGGGCTTGTCCAGACACATCCTGAGCGCCCATGGTGACCCGAGCACCTCCTCACCCACCTGCCCTCCTCGGGCTGCTGCCGGGCCCTGTCAAGTCAGCCCCGGGGTCATTTCACCATTTTACATGTGAATCCTAAGGGAGCAGAAAGGAGCCTGTCTACTTAGTCACACCGTGGAGGCTGTATTCTAAGGCTCTTCCACCTAAGTAATACCCCTTATAAATCACAGTGCCCTTCTTCTGGCTATGGTAAGATGTTCTCACCCAAAACCCAGGAAAAGACTGCCAAGGCAACTAGACTTGCATAGTAACAGACCCCGCTATGAGCCTCTTCCGGGAAGCCTTCGGACATGACCTTGCTTGTCTTGGGGGCAGCCCGTTGAGGCCAGTCCAGGTGACGGTGTGGCCTCCTGTCCAGCCCCTGCGGCGGGAACCTCGGACACTTTTTTACTGCAGGGCGAGTCTAAAATGAGCTCCCCAGTCCAGAGAGTCTAAACCTGGTCCTCAAATTAAGTTTTCCTATTATCTGTCGAGCAGTCTGATGGGCTCCTGGAAATGTCTTTCTTTACACGTTGCTCACACATTGAGGTCAGCTACCTGAGATTAAAGCGGCCCCATCACAACAGCGACTTGCAGGATGTCGCCAAGAGGCCTGCTGACCTGCGCGGTTACAATCTGGCAGGATGGAAGGGTCAGACAGGACGGTGTGAAGATGGCCACTGAATCTATGGCCCAAATCGGCTCGATACTCTGGTCTGGGGAACAGAGAGGGAGAAGTGTGTAGGAAACCGAGCGGGAGATCTCAGCTCCCTTACCTGGTGCAGGAATAATGAATCCTTTGTGCAAAAGCAATTATATATATGAGGAAAAAAGATTCTTTCCCTGAACTGGCAGACAAGAAGAAACTATTGATTGGTTTTATCCCCAAACAACAGGACCACTTCCTCTGTGCTTTCAGCTACCTTTGGGGTGGGTCCACCTGCCTCCTTGCTGGCTATGCCTCCGTACACGCACGTCTGCTGGGTGAGCATCTTCTCAGGGTCATAAGCCTCCCTGAATCCCACAGGGTTCTAGGTGATGGATTCTGAGTTTCTTCAAGAAGAAAAATTATAAAAGAAAATTAATCTCTGGCCCCACTTAATTTAATTGCTATAAGGAAAGACACACATTTTCCCCTGAATGGCTGGTGAACTGGCAATCTGAATGACTGGAAGTTGGAATCAAGGACCAGGAGTCAAAGGAACGCTCTCGTAACAGAGTCCTTTCACAGACATGATAGAGGTAGACTCCTGCTAGCGAGAGAAACGTCTGGTGGTGTAGATCAGCTCCCTCAGTTGTCCTTTCAAATTCCATTCTACCTCTCCAGTGTACGAGGTATCTCCTTAGGTGATGGGTCCTGGGCCTCTTCAAGATGCCATTTGAGAGGGAGAAAGGAAACAAGTCTGCCGACGAGCAGTGCTGGGAGGGGAGAAGTTGGCTTCCTGTTGCAGTGTCTCATTTCTATGGTTGGTTCAGTCCAGGAGAGGCTGACGGACAGGTCTCCGGAAATAAAGCTCGGCATTGCTAGCCCTGGAGGGCCGTGGCGATGAAAACAAACCTCAGCTGGCAGGAATCCTCCGAGAATAAAATGCAAATTTAATTCCTGGATCCCAGGGATTCATCGGAATATGCCTCGTCCTGCTCTCGGAGGGGATCTTGTAGGGCACTGGTTCTGAGCAGCAGTGCCCGGCGAGGCTTGTGGTGGGTGTGCAGCGGGGGCTGGCGCGGGCCCAGCGAGGCCACGGGCTTTGCGGGCTTTGTGGTACAGCTATCAGGCGTGATCCTCTGATGATGACCCGTCTCTCACACGCGCTCCGGGCTGTGATTCTAGATGGGAAAGCTCACTGTACAGGAGGGCAGGGGACAGTGGTGGCACCCTTGTGTGTCTGGATTCAACTGTATGTGGTTTACAAAGCTCTACAAGGCGGGCCGAGCCGAGGTACAGAAAACTGCGATTCTGGGAAGCTGAACAACGTGCCTGGGATCACGCTGCTACCTTGCAGTAGCTGTGGACTAGACTCAGCTGTCCGGCGCTCAGGCCGAGGTCACCCCCCTGTCCCAGGAAAGCCTCTTCCTGCCCTTTGGCAGCAGCTGCTACCCTGACCCAGCACACGCAGCTCACATCTAGGTCACCTTTTTACCAAGAAACAGGAAAACCTGTTCCTTCTCCCCCTCAGAAAACATCCTCACCTGCGCCTGGTGACTCAGCCCATGCCCGGAACTACCCTTGGCTCCCGGCGTTTCCTCACAGCCGTCATCAGCACGGCTGGTGTGCTCCGCCTTCAGAACGGACCCTGACCCGTGCCTGTGCCCACCCTCCCAGGCCAGTGACCCTCACCTTTCCTCAGGGCCTCCAGTGGGCCCTGCCTCTCCTCCTCTTCTCTACAGAGAAGTGGTAAATCTGCTTGCTCCGCAGGCTTGCCCTCGCACTTAGAATGGTCCCACACGGCCCGACATTTCCCGGCCATCGCACACTGCTCCGAACCCATTCGTCTCACAAACATACCAGACTTGGTCCTGCCTCAGTGCCTTTGCACAGTCTCGTCCCTCCCCTCCCCTACACTTCCATGGTTGTCCCTTCCCTTCCCTGCTTTCTCAGCGGGTCTTCCCACTTCCTCTCCATCTCGGGAGCTCTACTGTACTGCAAATCACACTGCCGATGAACCTGTTTACGTAGTTAGTGCCTGTCCTTCCCAACAGCCTGGAAGCCCCATGAGGACACAGCCTTATCGCCTTGGCCCCTGTGTACTGCCCACACCTGGAGGAACCCAGCACACAGCAGGACCCAGTATCTGCTGAGGGCACGTGTGAGAGAGAAACATGCATTGCAAGGGGAGAAACCACACTTGGTTCTAAACAGACAGGTAACAGCCCAGCAGAGTGAGTGTCACGTGGGTCCCGTCTGGGAAAGAATGGAGGGGTCTCCTCTAGATACAGTCAACACTGCCCAGAGTAACACCTTCGAAGAGGAATTCCACCACCCCTACCTTATATTTCTCTAGGATTTCACATATTATACAACTACCTTCTAAAAATAAATAAATACAGGGGCCCAGCACAGTGTCTGGCATGTGGTGAGAGCTCAATAAATGCTCACTGCAGAATTAAAAAAAAACGAACAAACCTATCACCTGTCATCAGATTAATCATTTTCATTTTCCCACGCCTCCCCATTTCCTTTCAGTAGGAGTATACATTTTTACATTGTTGTAACCATAAACAGGCATTGATGTGTTTTCTGTCTTTCATAACATTTTTTGATGTTGCAACCTAGTCTCTGATATCTGACAACTGTAATATTCCATCAGGGCGTATGGCCTTCTCTACATCGAGGTAGTATCGGGTCTGTCCTTTGAGCAGAACCCAACCCCAGCGACCAGGGCAGTCAAAGCTGTGCGACAGCCTGTCACCAGGCAGCCTGAGCTCTGACTACTGGCCTAGTTGACTACAGCACCCTGTAGGTTGTTCTTGGAAAACTCAAACCACGTCACAAATTATTTATGAAAGGATGACTTCAACCACGGACCCGGCGTAAGCAGCTTCAGGAGAAAGCAGCAACCGGCGGGGTAGTCAGAGGAGAAGGCAAAGCGACAGCTGTGAGTGAGCTGGGAAGACTTTAATAAAGGCGGCGGCCAGGGCCTGCTTGCTTTCTTTGATCTCTTGAGAAAACAGTCAGCAGTTTCTTAGCAGATGGACCATCCAGAGTCAGAGGGGAAGCACGTGCCGTATGTCCTGGGATTTTCCCATCTTGCATTGTTAAAACGCTTAATAAGATGCTGTAAAGGAGGGCAGTTTTCTTCTTTTTCCTCTTTAGATAACTTTTTCTCTCCTGTATACAAGTGAAACACGCATTCACTAAAGATAATCTGGGAAATATGGGAAAATGTACAGAAGTAAAAATCGCCTGTGGTCCTGCAAGCCCAGGATAACGTGGGTGCAGCTGTATTTGCCTGCCGTCCCCTGTGGACACTTCTGCCCATGTTCATACAATGACACTCAGATCACACACTCTCCCCCTTCCCTCTAACCCTACTGCTAGCTGGTGAACCTTGTCATCAACGTCCATAACGATTCTTTAAAATGTTTTAAATATGTGCCAAATAGTTCACTGTTGGGATGAGTAAAACATCATTTATTTGTTTCTCGATGGATAACATTTAGGTTGTTCCCAAATTCTCACTCTTGTACGTAATAATATAGAAGCCTTTGAATGCTGCTCGGCTAAATCCCTTGGCACAGATTAGAATCGCTGGATCAGCGTACAGACTCCTGAAGGTTGAGCCACAAGGCAAAACACACTCATTCCTGGAGCTCTACACTCAATCCAGCCTGCACCAGGCTGGTTACATCAACATTTTTAAAAAATTTATTTTAACTGTGGATGAAAAATGAAATCATTATTTTAAATTACGTTTCGTTGATAACTGGTGAGACAGAACTTTGAAATTTTGTTTCCTGGCTATAAGTTTAGATGAAGTGCTTAGTGAACTGTTTTCTATTGAACTCTGTCCATTTTTCTGTTACAAGAAATTTTTTTCACTGATTGTTTGCACCACCGTAATATTAATTTATGGAAGTTAAAAACATTTATATACATTTAAGATGCAACTTTGCAAAAGAAAAGAAATGCATGGAAACAAGATTAGAAGGAAATGTACCAATACGCTAACTACGTCAGGGATTAGGTGGTATGAGCACAAGCTGAATTTTCTCGAAGCAGCATCTTCAAAAGGGACAATAAATCACCTTCCATGGCTGCTGCCCGGGGTGATGAAGGCAGTGAGGAGAGGACAGGTGTGTGGGAACCGGAGCTCAGGTGTGTGTGGGAGCACAGAGAGGCCAGGTCACCATGATCCCCACTTCACAGTGCCCGGGGTCCACCCCATCACTGAGGCAGACGCCTGGGGATGAACAGTGCGGGCGCCGCCTGCACCAGCCGGTGGTAAGGATGATGCATAACTCAGAACCACTATTTTATTTTTTTTAAATTGAAGTATAGTTGATTTACAGCATTCTGTTAGTTTCTGGTGCACAGCAAAGTGACTCAGTTACATATATATATATTCTTTTTTAATATTCTTTTCCATTATGGTTTATCCCAGGAGACTGGATATAGTTCCCCGTGCTATATGGTAGGACCTTGTTGTTTATCCATTCTGTATGTAAGACTTTGCATCTACTAATCTCAAACTCCCACTCCATCCCTCCCCCAGCCCCCTCCCCCTTGGCAACCACAAGTCTGTTCTCTATGTCTCTGAGTCTGTTCCTGTTTCGTACATAAGTTCATTTGTGCCATGTTTTAGATGCCACATATAAGTGGTATCATATGGTATTTATCTTCCTCTGTCTGACTTGCTTCACTTAGTGTGATAATCTCTAGTTGCATCCATGTTGCTGAAAATGGCATTATTTCATTCTTTTTCTTTTTTTCTTAACATCTTTATTGGATGTTAGTTATAACTGCTTTACAATGCTGTGTTAGTTTCTGCTGTATAACAAAGTGAATCAGCTATATGCATACATATATCCCCATATCCCCTCCCTCTTGCGTCTCCCTCCCACCCTCCCTATTGCACCACTCTAGGTGGTCACAAAGCACCGAGCTGATCTCCCTGTGCTATGCGGCTGCTTCCCACTAGCTAGCTATTTTACATTTGGTAGTGTATATATGTCCATGCCACTCTCTCACTTTGTCCCAGCTTACCCTTCCCCCTCCCTGTGTCCTCAAGTCCATTCTCTATGTCTGCCCATTTATTCTTGTCCTGCCCCTAGGGTCTTCAGAACCTTTTTTTTTAGATTCCATATATATGTGTTAGCATACGGTATTTGTTTTTCTCTTTCTGACTTACTTCAGTCTGTATGACAGACTCTAGGTCCATCCACCTCACTACAAATAACTCAATTTCGTTTCTTTTTATGGCTGAGTAATGTTCCATTGTATAGATGTGCCACATCTTCTTTATCCATTCATCTGTCGATGGACATTTAGGTTGTTTCCATGTCTTGGCTATTGTGAATAGTGCTGCTATGAACATAGGGGTGCATGTATCTTTTTGAATTATAGTTTTGTCCGGATATATGCCCAGGAGAGGGGTTGCTGGATCATATGGTAGCTCTATTTTTAGTTTTCTGAGGAACCTCCATACTGTTCTCCGTAGTGGTTGCACCAACTCAAGGTCACTCTTACTATCAGGGCTGCAGTCCTGTCTTCCTGGGGAAGTGTCTCCCTGTTGGAAGGGCACGAACACTCCAGGCCGTGGACTGAATTCAGCTTTGCTACATCTGCGTGATGTCCAAGCACACACTCGTGCTCTGACCACACAGCTTTCGGACAGACCTCCCCGGGCCTCAGCATCGAGCTACGCTGTAATGGTGGCCGCGGAGTGACGTTTGCTGAAATCAGATTTTCATTATGTAGCAGAAAGAAACGATGGCTATTAACTTATACCTGGACGCAGCTATTTCCACACTGGGTTAGAGGACAAAATTCAGCTTTAGAGGGAGCATAACTCTTTAGTTTGTGAAAACACTTGAATAAATTTTTTATTATGAAAAGTAAGGCCCTGGAGACAGGGACGTTGAAGCAGAGGAAGGGAAGCTGCCCTACGCAGTTAAGTACTGTAAAAGGATCGTGCAGGGCTCCTACAAAGGAAGCAGTTTGCGGGGGTTTCCTTGGCTCGGGCCTAAGAGATGGGCGTTTGGGGAAGAAAGGCCTTCAGGGGAAGCCAGGATATGAGAGCAGGTTTCCTTAAAGAGACCGCTGCTTCCTGGTGTTACACCAGGGACGGAACACGAGTGGCCAGTGAGTGACTCAGGTGGTGACACTGATAAACTGTCACAACTGAGAGGCACAAATTCAGTCTTAGATTCCTTTCCATTATTTCCAACCTTTTGCACACGACTGCGCTGTTTAGGGCATCCTGGGGGACAGAAAGGGGTCCATGTGGGGAACCAACAGCCTTCAGTGCGGGCAGGACAGCAGGAGTGATGGAGGGGGTCCAGGAACAAGGGTTTGGAGCTAGAGGAGACAGCAGGACATACTCACCCCATGAAATCTGCAGACACTCAACAGGGCCGCCGGGGAAGTAGGGCTTATACTGTATTTGGATTTTTCTTAAAAAGGGGAGAGGAGGCTCAGGACCCGAGGGCACGTTTGGTTATAATTATATTCCTGAGACCGGCGATCACTCATTTTTGAGGTCGTAGCTTTAACATCTTGCAGGTATGGTCTCTCTGGATAGAGGGTGTCGCCCCTCAGAAAGCACAGCCCGGAAGGAAACAGCAGGAGGTAAGAGGCTGCTTTGTCGCCTGTTTTCTGGCTTCAACAGAAGAAGGTCAGCAGCAGACAGGTGTCTCTTCATCAGCAAAAAAACCTGAGAGACCGTTTCCTAAGGACAGGCCTCTGGCAGGATGCTCCTGGAGCCCAGCTTTCTCTTCCAGCCCCAGATCAATGTGTGTCAGACACTCCTCTGATCCGTGGGGCACGCTTCTGGGTCGAGACTAGACCACAGCCTGATTCACGGGGATGCAGACACAACAGACGAGGACTCGGGAGCACGCGGCGTCCTGTCGTCTGGCGGAACTTCAGAGATACCCTTGGGACATCAGGGGGCTCACTGCACATGGTGAAAGAGTGAGGGGCTGGGAACGGATTATTTGTGACACCCTCTGCGGGGCTCCCGGACGCCAGCGAGCACATTCCGGTGCTTCCCCCTCACTTACACACCCTCAACGACGTACATCTTCTGCGTTTCTAAGGGATCTGGGAACAGACGTGGTTAAGGCTCCAGATGCCCTGGGAACAGACGTGGTTAAGGCTCCAGATGCCCGAGACAGTGGAAATGGTGACAAGGCAGCCCTCGTGTCACAAAGGGGGGCGGGGGCGGGGCGACGTGACCCAGAGGACAGCCAGGCGTGGCTCAGGGCACCGACTTTATAGCAGATGGTAAGCAAGGGGGTGCCGCCGAGGCCGAGGGGCTGGCCCTGCGTCCCCGCGAGGCACCAGCCTCCATGTTCTGCGTCCTCAGCCCCCAAGTCTACAGAGGACAGTGACCTTCAGGAATTGAGGGAAATGTTCTATAAAACACGTACATCTGCTGGGTCTATAAAAGAGTTTTTTTCCTGCTAGAAAATGATTCATCTGAAAACAGACCTCGGGAAATTGGGTCGGGCGCGCTAAGGGGAGATGTCACAGGCTGGAAGGGAGGTGCATTTTAGAGGAGGCTTCTTTGAGAAAAAGATTTTTGACACAGTTTCTCAATGTTCATTCAACTTGTCTGAAGGTGTATTCGTCATCTTCCCTCATGGCACTTCGCTGGTTGAGTCCCCGTTTCCTCCTCTGCCCATGAGCTCTCCCTCCACCTGGGAGGCGCTGACTCCCTGGATCTCTCTCACTCTTCTTAGTTCCCTCCCTGCGATTCACATCCATCCACTTCTGCCATCTTCAGTGTCATCATCGGAACCCAGACTCTCATCGTTGCTGCCGGGCTTAACTGATTGGCTGACAGAATGATTCACTCACTCACTCTGCACCCATGTACTGTGTGCCCGCTATGTGCCAGGCGTGAGATACAATCCTGCCCCTGGGAATTTCACAATCAAGTGGGCGAAGTAAGACTTGCAAACAATCATTTCAAACCAGTGCAAGGCAAGACTAGACGCGCTGGAAACGTGCGCACAGTTGCATAATCACGCAGGTGACAGGAAAAGAATTCGGCTTTGGCAACAGTCCCTCACTGGGCTTTGCCTGCGGTGGGTGCTCAGTCCTCACCGTCCTGCTCACAGAAGCCAGGTTCATGTCCCAGAGCAGCTCGCCAAGGCCACTGTCACCGGCAGGGATGTACCCAGCACCTACAGGACCTCTTCCCTCTCAGGTGGGCTATTGAAGGCAGCTCCTGTCTTTGTGCTACGGCTCTGATGATGAGAAAGTGTTTGGAGCAGAGCATCCTAGATGCCCCGCTGTAAAAGAAGTCTGGCTAACAGAATTTTATTACGTTGGTTCATTGCCAAATTCTGACCTGACATTAAGGTGCGAAGGGGTAAAGCAGAGTAAGGCGGGAAGAGCGAGCTTGTTGAAAGGGAGCGAGGAGAAGGGGATGAAGAAAAGCTGAACGCAAATGCTGCCTGCTTTTCGATTCTCTTATGGACTGGTCCTTTCTAACTGTGTCTGCTTTGATTCTCAGCAGTTATACTACACCCACTTAAAAGAAAAAAGGACACATGGCTTGAAAAAGAATTTGTTTTGATTCACAAATTTATATAAAAGTTTTATAAAGATACATTTCCAATATTTTTAATGAAAAGAATAACAGTTCAGGAAACTAATCATGAACAATCTTAGGTATGTGGGCACTTTAAATATACAAATGCCTCCGAATTTGAGATTGATTTTTAAAACACTATTTTGGTCACCCTTAAGGTAAAGCACGGCAAAACGATTCTTTCCAATAGTAATAACCATCTCTTGGTTGTTCCAGGAATGGCCATACTCTGCGGTTTTCTCAAATGGAATTTTCTCTGTACTCGGTAAATACTGAGACAACACTCAAGGTGGCTCAAGTCTGTCTCTATTGACTTCAGGAAGCAGCAAACATCAAGGGACAATACAAGAGTGAGGGAGGGAACCCTGAAGTTGTGGTCACCAAGGCAAGATGGGGCATGTATCTAGGATTGACTACAAGGATTTTTCCTTACTAATATACAATAAAAGCACAGAAGCTTCAGGTCTATTAAGTTTGGGAGCATTTAATAAATGATTAAACAAAACGAGACTTTCACATTCAAAATATGGCGCCATACAAAAATTTTTAAACTGCTTTGAACCTTTTCTACATAAAACCGTATTTACAATCATTTAATCTATTATTACAAGGCACACGACTTACACTCTACCTTAATGTGACATTATAAATGTCCTCGTGGCTATAGCGCTGCTCTCTGCGATACTCTTCTTAGGATGCTATTGAGAATTTAAGCAGCTCCCGGACTAGGACACCAGAGGCACGTACAATAAAATATACTGTTAGCCTCATGGTTTAAAAATGGGAGATTAGGACTTCCCTGGTGGCGCAGTGGTTAAGAATCCACCTACCAATGCAGCGGACACGGGTTCGATCCCTGGTCTAGGAAGACCCCACATGCCGCGGAGCCACAAAGCTCGTTCACCACAACTACTGAGCCTGCATTCTAGAGCCCGTGAGCCACAACTACTGAGCCTGTGCTCTAGAGCCCACGAGCCACAACTACCGAAGCCCACATGCCTAGAGCCCCTGCTCTGCAGCAAGAGAAGCTACCGCAATGAGAAGCCCGCGCACCGCAACGAAGAGTAGCCCCTGCTCGCCGCAACTAGAGAAAGCCCGCGCGCAGCAACGAAGACCCAATGCAGCCAAAAATAAATAAATGAGTAAATAAATTTTTTAAAAAGGAGATTATATAAATGCATATTTCTGAATGTGTATCCGGTCTAATACGTATGCTGTTGTTTGTACTTAACGAATGCAAAATCCAATTGAAGGTATAAGAGCCTAATATGTGAATGGAAGAGAGGAAAAAAAAGAATCAAATCAAATAAATCATCAATAATAGACACGTACAGAGACCCTCTGTTCATCTAATGCCCCATACAAGTGAGTCTCCCCGATCACCAGAGCTGACAGACACCTTCCAGTAGCGTGAGGCGGATCTTCTAGCCTGCTTAGATGCAGTGCATTAAATTAAACTTTTTTTGTAGCAAACTCGAGTCAGGCTGTTTTGACAGTCCTTTTATTATTTTTCTGTATGAGCCTAACCAGACTTAATAGTTGTTATCTTTATTTTAATTTATGCTTTAAATGCCTCCTTCATTCAATAAAAAAGTGAAATTTCCCTTAGGTGGGAGAAAAAGAATGATTTCGCCACGGTGTCAATGTAGCATATGCCACGATTATGACCAGGATGCTGTTGAATACAGGGAAAAGGTGATTAAGAAGACACAGTCTGTGACATGGGAAAGGAAATGAGAAATTTACCTTCCTGCTGGACACGTTAACCACCGGAAGACACGATGAAAACGAAGTACCTTCTGTAGGGTGTTTATGCATTAGTCCACGTTACTTTAGTTACCTCTGAACTCTTCACTCTATTTTGTTGAGTGAAGTTACTCTGTGCAAGAGGAACTTGGAAAACCTTCTTTCAAGGTTTTCTAAGTTACTCCTACACGGTAAAACAGGAGGAACTTGGAAACACAAACCCAAAACGAAGATACACTGTATAATTACGGTAATGTTCTTCCTACGCTTGCTCTATGATTTAGCCTCGTTTAACAGGTCTCTCAGGCATCATTTGGCACCTGTGGAGTGGCAGGTAACATATTTTATGACTAAACAAAGAGTCACTGTAGACAATACTACACTGATACCAAAATACCTGCACGCAAGTGTGTGTGGCTTTCTCACCCAAAAGCACTTCTGCTAGGTTTTCAGTGAAAAGGAGTATATTTCCTCTGTCTCCTAAAATTCTCTGTCACTCCCCTCCAGAGCTTCTTCCTTTGAAGAGAGCCATGCAGACTGGGGACACGTGATAACTAAATCCTTGTGCAGACAGAGAGCACACGTGCTGGTGCTACTTTCTACCTAGTACCTATCATCAATCTGTTCATCCATCCATCCATCCATCCATCCATCCACCTACCTATGTGTGTATATGCAGATGTGCTGTTTTTTATTGACTCAGCGGGTCAATATACGCAAGTTTACTAAACACCGTCTTCATCAAATATTGATTGACCACCTACATTGTACCAGACACTGTGTTTTTCATTTCTTTTCCCCTAAAAATTGCAAGTTAAAAAACACTGCTTTAGTTCCCCATAACAGTTGGAAATCTTAGGTAAAAAGTAGCACATATTAGAAGTAGTAAAAAGAGAACTGGGCCCTGGCTGTAGCCCTGCTGCTAACGACTTCTTGGGGCTTTGGGCATTTCCCTTTGACTGTGTTGGTCTCAACTTTTTCTTTTGAATAATGAAGAAACTGAACCAGACAATCTCTTTTAAAGAATCCCTCTGAGTATAAAATGCCACAGTTCCAAATATGGAAGTATTTTATAATGTTGGAAACTGGAGAAAATAGTACTTCTCCCAGAAGATCCTAAGGATATCGATCTCATTTAAGTTAAAGGCATTCCAATTTGAGAAAAAAGTACATATCGTGCCCTCTAACCCCCCGTTAAGAATCTGAGACTAGGTAAAAAGAAGTGAGGCATTCACAGAAGTCTTGTGAAGGAAACTAACTTGGATGACCATAAATGTTTTATAAATGCAGCATGCCGTAAAACGCAACTGTCAAATCATTATTCCTTGCCTACGGCTGCTGGGTAAGTAGAGGATGAGAATGGAAAAAAGATTTCCCAACTTGCAGTCTACTGCTTTAGCGTGTGTCTATACCCTCCAGGGTCAACTGTCAGTGTCCTCTGTGGTCTGGCCATTTAGAACTAACATCTGACCAACAGGTTTTTCTCTTAATATTTCTATCAACACATCCTTAATAGGAGGTTAAGGATATTCCACAAATGGGGAAAATTTGGGCTGTTACCAATATTAGTTTTAGAAGCAAAGAAAATAAAATCTATCAACATTGAACAATTTCTCTGATTTGTGACCTCTGCTTTCCTATATTTTTTCTTTTCTTTCTTCTTCTTCTTTTTTTTTTTTTTGGAAGAGGATTCACTGCCTGAAAATAGTCATCTTTAAACTAACAACAACAACAAAAAAGGACATATCTTCAGGACAAATGGTTTCCAAGTCAGTGCTGGAATATAACATACCCGTAAATCTTTGGCTGGACCACGAAACCTTGGTAAGTCTAAATTCAACATTTTGCTTAGTATTTGGTTGACTTAATTACATGATTAATACATATAAATGATTTTTAAATGAAAATAAATAAATAAGTAAAAAAAAGTCAAATGCTGCCATAATCCTACCATCCAGAGAAGCACAGTTACCATCTTGTTGTATATCCTTGTACTCTTCTGGAACGTATATGTATACGTACATTATATAGGCTAGATATCTACATCTGCATCCATATATAAAATCCATCCCGTACTCCAGACATATCTAGATGTCCAAAGAGCTCATGTCGGCACGCCTATATCTGTGTGCACATCTGTATACTAAGGCACCCTAATTAAGAAGCTCTGCTCTACGTCTCCCATAAATATGAGTTTATTGAGAAGCACCATCAGCATTGCAGTGAAGCAGTTTTGTTTCCTGGAAAGTACCCGTGCTTCTCATCTCTGACCCTCACTTCCAAAGAGCTGGCAGAAGTCCAGCTGATGTAAGTTTAGCCAAATTCTGCACAAATGCCCGGAGCAGAGAGTTCCTTACTGCCCAAGTCCCACTCTGAGAACAAAGCCATAGTAACTGCACGCTTGCTGATACAGATAGATCTCCTCTGCGTTCCCCAGACACTTGCACCAGGGTGGCCTGGCCCAAACGTGTGCCCCAGGAAGGCAGGAAGGAATGGTGTGGGGACCGAGTCCTGATGGCAGAAGGGGGCGAGCAGGTGCTGCAGTGCCAGCTCACTTCAGTTCCACGAGCTCACCGACCCCTCAAATACGTGCCAGGCGTGTGCGTGAGCACAAGACACGGCTCCTGCTCTCCAGGAAGCTGGCGGGAAACAGACACGTGATTCGAGTTGGCATGGGAAGTGCAGGCTGCTGCTTTCACTGGTTTATGTCTCCCCAAGTTCCTTTAGGGTAGGGACCACATCTATTCAATCTTTTGTCTCTCCTCGGTGGGATGCACAGTCTGGGGCTCAAAAAAGCTGCTGGGGCACTCGGCTGGTAGACTGGGTTGGTATCAAGCTGTGGTGGTGGATGAGATACATTGCCTGTACAGCTATATTCTCTGTAGGTCTTCAGTTATGCTAATTACACATACTTCCCCCTAATAAACGGTTGGGAGTTCTGTGTGTCATAGCAGGAGGGCCCATCTCATCCCGTTACTAACTCTATGAAGAGGTGTTTCTACTCCAAAGGCAAAATATGGTGTGGCCAAACTCCAGGAAAAGAACAGAGAGGAACCTGTTGTCAGTGGCAACCAAACTTAGCTTCCATCATGAATCACTCTGGCCTCATTCTGACAGGTCCAGTTGCAGCCTAGCCCTGATCACACCAAGCAGTGACTCAGCTACAATGAGACTTCAGATGCTCTTTTTAAAGAGAAAGGCTTTATTATTTTTTCCCGAATTTTAACAGCCTAAACTAAATCTCCACTTTGACACAGAATTCCGGAAAAGTCAACCTGGCCCTGAAATTATGTAACCTGTACAGTTTACTTTTTGTGTCACAGCTTGCTCATTAAATTCACAAACCACTGCCATGGTGAAAATGTGTTTGATTAAAATGGAAAAGGGGAGTTTTCAGAAGAGTCTGGGCCCAAGGGAAGCAACTGTGGTGCAGAGGAAAGAACACTAGCTTGAGGGTCAGACGCTGGGCCTTTGTAAGCCGAGTCCCGGGGACTGAAGGGCCGGGATGTGCCCAGGGTGGACGGCTGGGCATGGTGGGCGTGCCTGCCCTGCTGGCTGCGCACCTGGGTTTGGTGAAGGAAACCGTCCTGGCCTCAGCGAACCTGTGTCCAACCCCACGGACCTCGACGCTGTCTGCTTCCTCTCATCCGTCCGCTGCAGGAGCGCTGCTGCCTCTCGGTGTGCCGTAGCCCCGGGACCCCCACACCGTCCACCCACTCACACTTCCCTGACTTCTTCCAAGCGCTCCTGCCCGGGAGCCGTTAGAACTGCGCACGTGTGTCTGGCGTAGACACGTGATATTTCCGTGGAAGAGCAGGACAGTGTTTTCCTCGTGATGGTCAGAATTCTGTGCCCTCTCCTGGCGTAGTCCCTGTCCGCAGGGGTCTGGCCAACTACAGTGATTCTTGACTCTTGTTCCTGGACACAGGCTGACGGCGCCCCAGTACCCCGCTCAACCCTGGAGTGGCTTCCGCCCCGAGGGTCCCCTCAGTGTCAATGCTGGAGGAGCTGTCAGGCCGGGGGACCTCCCCCGGGGCCAACTCTGCTCCTGACAGCATGCACCCAACGGAACATCCTCAAACGGTCAGACCATCCGCTGTAAACACACGTGAGGCTCTTTGAAGAAGCCCTTCTTTTACACTGTTTTCCAGAGCACGCCCTCTTCCAGGCTGGAAGGCCTGGGAAGAAACCACCCCCAAGTTGGCCCTGTGACTGTGAGGGGGGGCATGAAAGGAGGGGCTTAACAACCTGCAGAGAAGACCGTCTCATGGTGACCCTGGACGTGGGGGTTCTTTCTGCAACTGGGGAAGCTCTGAACCCAAACCAAAACTGGACGGAACCCCTGGGCAGAGCTGCCATCCTTGTGCCACCCCACGTGAACCCACGGCCGGAATCGCTCCTTCGCCAAAGACTCTCAGCCACGAGCGCGTCCAGCTCCGGGGACAGGAAGAGCAGGGACGGAGTGGGAGTAGCTCTTCCGTCAAGTTCTGGAAGCTCCATCCTGGAGTCTCGATTTTCTTCCTGCGGAGCTCAGGGACGCGGAAACTTCTTCCTCCTCAGCTGCTGGCCAGCAACAGGCCCAAATTAGTTAAATGTAACTATAACAGACATGCTGCAAATGAATTATATTTAACTCTAACGGCCACCTCAGGGTTTGTCTCGAGACGGAATAATTTTAGCTTCTGCTGCCTTAAGTCCCCAACTAAGGCAGAAAGTAATTACCTCAGGATTTAGCATAATGAGCTCACTGACACTCGGTATTTATTCCAGTGGGTGAACGCTCAGACGTCTTATACAGTCAGGCGTGGGCGGCAGAGTCTATAGTCCTGAGTGGGCACAACAAGGCCAGGAAAAATAAAAATGTTTTAGGCACATACAAATTCAGCGAAGTCACCCGGTTTCGGTCTTCATTAAGAATTAGTAATCATTGCGGAGGGTCCCGGTCGAACTTTACACTGTCGGGACAGGGCCTGCTGTATAGCGTAAATCCTAAACAACGCACATCAGACAGCAAACTTTCTCAGAGAACGAGCTGCACGGAAACACCTGAAAAGTGTGCTTTTAGAAATGTAATTGGGCTTCGGTGCCGGGCACGCAGATCAGAAACCAAGTTTATCCATTAAAGCAGGACCTCACTCAGCATTTGGTGAGGGGAAGAGTTTGTGTTCCTAAAAGTATCTACAAGGAATAACAATTTGTCCAAAATGCTGTTCATATATTCTGGTATTCTACATTTCATTATTCTGAATAATCTCCCCAGTTAAAACATCCTCATCTGGCCACTCACGCCCTATGCATTTACGCTGCGTCAGCTGTGGGCCCAGCCGTACAGCACAGGTACGAAGAACATCAGACACGCTCTCTCGACACGGCACAGGGAACAGCCCAGGAGGGAATGATTTCCTGCATCGGGTATCTGCACTGATAGTGAGGGGTGTGCCTTCAAATACAAAGCCATAGGTCAGCACCGGTCTATGTGATTCGAGGGGACACACCTAATGACTCGGCCACCTACGGCTGCCCGGCCATGAAGGCCCGTTGAACACACGTGCTCAGGGCATCCTCCCCCGCGGGTGGGTGCCCATATCAGTAACACACTACAGTTAACTTGGATACAGGATCTCTGAAGCTTCGTGGTTTTACATCTTGCCTCATTCTACAAAGGGTTTAAAGAGGCTTACGAAAGAAAGTACACAATAAAGTAACGTTGAAATGTGAATAAAACTAAAGAATCAATGTGAGGGGTGGGATGTTATCGACACACTTCTCAAGCCAGACTCACTTCTGCCTGCGCACTCCTTCCCCGTCCCCTTTGCATGAACCAAGGAAGCGGGCATGAAGGGATCTGAGGGTGGCAGCCCCTCTCCCCTCCACTGCCCCACACGGCGGGCTGGGTGCTCTGCTCAGCCAGGTGCCACCCTGGCGGCCCCTCGGCTACGTGTCCCGCCTGGCGTGGCCCCAGGAGCTGGGATGGGCAGGAGTGACCCGCGGGGGAGGACTCGAGTTGTGGCTGAGATATCAATGCCATCTAACCACATCCAAGCCTCTCTCCTAACAGAACGTGGGGAGGGAAACTATTCACACGAGCAGGACTTTGAGATCGGGCACCAGGGCAATGCAAATCGCCAGCCTGAAGGCCTCTGCAGGGAATCAGCCGAGCTTCAAGTCGGGCTCTGTGACGTACAAAATCCATGAGATTAAATTCACCTGCACCTCGAGGGGAACTGAGTTTCTCTTGGTAGTTACTTCTTAAGACAATTCTCACAAAGGTTTTCTAGAGGGGCTCTGGGTGATACAGTGGACCAGGTCCCCAGCAACCTTCCCATCGTACAGGGCTCATCTTACAGCAAGCACCGTGGATGGACATCGAATACAGATCTCTGGGGTGACTGCCATCTATCCACCCGAGATCACGCTCTCTTAGGAGGAGGGGCATTAACATTTGATTTTTCAGCGACTGCGCTAAGTACCTTATATTTATTATTAAAATACAACCCTCTTGAAAACACTATGCAATAAGCATTACCATCCCCATTTTTACAAGTGAAAACACTGGGCCCCAGAGAAGTTAAGTAACTTGCTCAAGGTGCACAGCACCGAGCGGTAGAGCCAGAATTCAAACTGGAATTTGGCTTCAAGGCCGTACAGTTCTGTTTCAGCTGTTTCTACATAAAAAAATAACAGAGTAAATGTTTTGCCTGAATCAAGCAGGAAAAACCAATTCATTTATTTAAATAAGTTTTAGGGCTTCTTTTCCCACTGGTTTCTCTGATTGGCTGAAACGACCAGTCGACCAGCTGTTTCAGTGTCATGGTGGCATCTGGGTAATCCTAACTGTGTGCCCGGCATCTACCAAGCTTCCTCAAAGGCAGACCCACGCCGGAATCCGTACAATATCTTGGACATTAGTGGTTGCTGTCCAACAGTACAAGACTGAAAATAAATTAAATATTTGCCTATGTGGCTGCAGACAAAATACATATAAAACAGAAAATAAAACTCATATTATATGTGAGTCATCACCATTCATAAGTAAAATTCAACATAACTGAAGCTACTAAACCCTATCTCATCCCTTGAGGGGAAAGGCCAACTTTAAAAAACTCTCATCTTTTCAGACTTATTGTCAGTGCACAGAGACTGCTGAAAGAGCAGAGCTGAGCAGAAACGCTGATGATGGGCATTAAACGCAGGTGGCCATAAACAATAAAGCGGCGGGGAGGGGATAGGTGGGTTGTGAAAAGCTCAGCAGCTCCAGAAGCTCACACAGCACAGGTGTAATTCTACGTCAATGCCAGAAGTGCTTCTCTGGCTCTAAGCGTTGGTCACCGGCAGCCAAAAACATTTTAAGATGAGAAAGCATGAGCCTTCACCAAGCCAGGAAAGTCCAGGTGCCTTTGCCCACTTTCTGGCGTGCAGCCAGAGAGAAATGTAAACCAGCATAGCCTGCCTCTTCACCTCTGCTCCCTGGGTCTCTGCTCCCCCTTCTGTGAAACAGCAGACTTGGAGAGATCTTTCTACGAGCTCATCTGGCTCTGAGATTTTCTATAAGTCTATGGATTCAGCTACTGGCTCCACAATGGGTATTGGTAGGTTTTTTTTTTGAGGAGCTATCTGTAATGTCAAACGATACTTCTTTTTTCTCCCCCAAATTTGATTTTGTTGGCCATGTTCTTAATCACATTTTAATTATCTTGTTTCTTTGTCTATCTTTGCATCTCCAGTGTCTAGCATTGCATGCGCCTGAGAAAGGGCAAATCTGCACTGTGCACTAGATATTGATGAAACTTCTCTCTCCCCTTTCAACTGGCAAGTGTCCTGGAGCTCCTGGCACCATATAGGACAGAACTCAATACTGTTCTTGCACAGTCAGGCTGGCTGCCCTCACGTGCGGAAGGGTCACACCAAGGGCATCCAGAGGGTGCCTCCTCTACCTCAGCCTACATCCTGGGACCTGCAGTGGCCTCTTAACCGGTCGCTGTTAACTGAGCACGTTAACGTGCCTCGTTCCGTATAACAAACAACAATATTTGCAAACCGTGTATCTGATAAGGGGTTAACATCCAAAACATATAAAGAACTTATGCAATTCAATAGCAAAAACCCAAATACCCCAATTGAGAAAAGGACAAAGGATCTGAATAGACATTTCTCCAAAGAAGATATAAGAAAAGCCTAGAGGTACATGAAAAGTTGTTCAACATCACTAGTCATTAAGTAAATGCAAATTAATATCACAATGAAATATCACCTTACACCTATGAGAATGGCCATCAACAAAAAGACAACAGAGAACAAATGCTGGCATGGATGTGGAGAAAAGGGACCCTTGTGCACTGTGGATGGGAATATAAACTGGTATGGCCACTGTGGAAAAGAGTATCCTCAAAAAATTAAAATTAGAACTAACATATGATCAAGCAATTCCAATTCTGGGAATATATCCAAAAGCAACGAAAACACTCGAAAAGATATCTGCACTTCCATGTTCACTGCAGCATTATTTATAACAGTCAAGACATGGAAATAACTTAAATGTCCACTGATTGATGATGGATGGATGAATGGATAAACAAGTAGTTGCCGTATGTATATGGGTATATGTGTGTGTGTGTGTGTGTGTGTATAAAGACACACTATTGAGCCATAAAAAATGAGGAAATCCTGCCATTTGCGACAACATGGATGGACCCTGAAGGCATTATGCTCAGTGAAGTAAGTAAGACAGTGAAAGACAAACGCTGTATGATCTAATTCATATGTGAATTTAAGAACAAAAACCAAAAAATCCCCCCAAACAAACAAACAAATAAGACGAACTCATAGAAAAAGAGATCAGACTTGTGGTTATGACAGGTGAGGGGTGGGGGAGGGGAAGTGGAGGAAGGTGGTCAAAAGGTACAAATTTCCAGTTACAGGATAAATGAGTACTAGGGATGTAACGTACAACATGACTATAGCTAACGCTGCTCTATGACACATAAGGAAGTTGTTAAGAGATTAGATCCTAAGAGTTCTCATCACAAGGAGAACATTTTGTCCCTTTATTTTTTTCTGCTTTCTCTTCTTTTTACTGTATCTATATGAGAAGATGGAGGTTAGCTGAACCTACTGAGGTCATCATTTCACAATATATGTAAATCAAACCATCATGCTGTACTCCTTGAACTTAGACAGTGATGGAGGTCAATTATTTCTCAAGAGAACTGGAAAAAAATTGGTGGCTCTTAGCTATGTTCCTTTTCAGTAAGAAACAAATGTTAGCTGAGGGAATTATTAGACTCTTCTTTGTATGGTGCATCATTTCTATTACAGAGCACTGCACACAGGAGGTACCCAGTATTTGCGGGTCAGTTTGGCTCAGTGAATCAATAAACACAAGAGTCTTTTCAAGTACAGCACCCCAGGCCTTCTGTGGCTATGAATGCCCCCCTCCTACCGCGGGGCCAGATGCACTGCCCCACTCTGGGCTTCTTCAGTGCCAACGCTTCCACAGTTCCAGCCACCTCCTCCCCAAACCCCCCTGACACTTTGCCATATCACCAACTCCTTCCACTCAGAAGACTGGAACTGCCACAGAAAGAAAACAGGAGGCTAAGATGTCACCTGGTAGCTGGCTTGTGACTAGCTTGTCATCTACTAATTTGAGTTCTGCCAAGGTCTGTTTTGTGAAAGCATTACAAAGGCAATACAATATAGTTAAACCCCAAAGGAAATAGCTAAAAGAAAGAAGCACAATTTCCATTCTCTTTCCAAATGGCGAAATGCATTTCAGCCCCTTATGCTTCCAGGAAGCGTCTGTAATGTACTTTTCTCTTTCCCAGGTCACTAAGATGCCTGCCCTGCGCTGTGTTTCCGGCTCAGATGCCCTAATACGCAGGCAAAATGGATACAATAGAAACACAGAGCTTACAGCCTTATCATCGAGTAGAAAGAACCTGCTCCATCCAAACACACGCACGCCTCTCTGCCTCCTTGACTTTCTCATCTCAAGTCTCTCAGGTGCGTGTGAGTACTAAGCCTATAAGAAATTCTTTCCATTTTGAAGACAAGCTGCATCACCATCCCGTCCAGCAAGCCTGCCCAGTCAGCATCCTCTGTGTCGTCTCCTCGCCGTGTCCCGTGGCTCAGCAACACGGTGGGCCGCCAGCCCCAGCCTGCCCCTAGGGAAGGCCGAAGGGACCACCGCCCCAGATCCACCCACTCATCTCTTCCATTCCCTTTGTCAGCCAAGGCGCCAGCTGCCAGGGCTGAGGGGGTGTCCAAGGTTAGCCACCAGTCAGCACCATGGCCCGTGGAGCCTCGGGGCAAGTGTCCTCAGGACCGCAGTCTCTTTAAGCAGGGCCTGCTTAAACCCTCTGTCACACACAACCTCCGTCGCTGGAAGCTCTTTGAATGGAGCTGAAATCAACCTTTTATAACTCTCCCATCGGTCCCAGTCCCGAGACCCTGAGCAAGTATCCTCCCTTTTCATCATGAATTGTCTCTGCCGAACAACATAAATAGGACAAAAAGGCAGCATCTTCATGTGTGGAAGGACACAGAGAGCTGGTGACAACGGGCAGGACCAGGAAGGACACAAAGAGCTAGGTGACAACTGGCAGGACCAGGAAGGACACGGAGAGCTAGGTGACAACCGGCAGGACCAGGAAGGACACAGAGAGCTAGGTGACAACCGGCAGGACCAGGAAGGACACGGAGAGCTAGGTGACAACCGGCGACAACGGGCAGGACCAGGAAGGACACGCAGAGCTAGGCGACAACAGGCAGGACCAGGAAGGACACAGAGAGCTAGGCAACAACGGGCAGGACCAAGCTGATAGAGCGGTGTCTGTGAAAATCAGGTGAAGAGCAGTGAGAACGAGACCCTTCCAACCTCTTCCTTGTCCAGCTGCCCTTGAACTACGAGGGGACAGACCGACAGGAGCCTCCAGAGATCAGCAAGCGTGGAGTAACGGCCTACGCTAAGGAAGGTTCCATGACAGCACTAAGGCACAGAGGTGAGGTTCCCACCCTCAACATCTCATGTTCCACCGAGAGAAGCAGATAAGACTAGAACTAAACATAAAACAACGTCCACTTGTTCAAAGAATTTACAGGCATGGAATTACGGGTTACTCTGTACTTCTGAGATGGTGCCTTTTATGAGTTAATTATTCATTTAAAACAGAAGTGGAGGAAATCCAGGGAAGTCAGTTGTGGGATCTGGATATACCAGGGAAGGCTCTGCTGTAAGAGCAAGGAGAAATGTACAGACTCTCCTGAAGGCACGAATCCACGCCCAAGGCCGGGGAGTCGGCTTCCTGGGTGGGAGGTGAAGCCCTCGGATCCCCCAGCATGGCCCCCAGTGCAAGGATGGGTGTCTTGAGGGCCAGGCCGGCCCAGAGGACACCTTCTAAGTGGGGCTGGATCGAGGGGGGTGTCCACTTGGCTCCAGAAATTCAGGCAGCCTTTGATTCCCAGCCCTTACTCTCCTCTTCCTGAGCAAGAGCGTTCCTATTTTCAGCATAAAATTAGCATAGAGATGAAACCACTTCAGGGGACAGAGAGTGAACTGGCACAGGAGACATTACATTTTTCATTTCTAAAATGAAAATTTTTCCTTTTTCTTTAAGCCCCGAGACTGCCACTTAATTTGCGTGCAGACTGTGCTTGCACTGCCGAGGAAGGCTGAAGAAGGGGTGGCGGCGGGGCTGTGAGCAGAGCCTTCGGTGGGGATGGCCGGGTGGCCCCAGGGCGCGGTGCCAGGTGACACGGACAGTCCACGCTCTGCGCCTCCTGCAGACGTGCCGGCGGCCCAGTGGCGAACCGCAGCGCTGGACGCATCTTTCCTCGAGAGCTGCAGGGCAGGACCTGGTCCAACTCCACTCCATGTCTGTCTCTGGCTTCCCTCGCATCATTTCAAAGACATCTTCACGGCTGGTAAAGACAGGATTTCTTGTCATCTCTTCCCACTTGAAAAAAGATTCTGAGCAGCTGTGCTGGGATGAAAGGCAGCCCCACCCCTCCTGCCGCACCAACTTTGGTCTTTTTTTAGCTTTTCTCACATCCCTCCTCTCCGCTCTCCTAAGCTCTCAAGTTCCCTCCACTTTTTCTTTAGTGGGTTGCTTCTGACCTCATCGGAAAACATTCTCTGAGTCATTAACAATACAAGACGGTAAAGAAAGCTGTCTGCTGGTGGCCCCAAAGGCAATCCCTCTTCAATGTCAGTGTCAAAGCTCTTCAATTAAGGGAGCACAGAGAGGCTCAGAATAATACTGGATCTTTTACAGCAAACCATTCCATCCAACCAGACTTGGGAGGAATGTTTTCTTAAAAGTTCAATCATCTGATTCCTCTGTTTAAAAGAGCTGAAAAAGAATGTCTTGATCTGTACCAAGCTGGCGGAAGACATTCCCTGTATCTGAGAGCCACACAGTACCCTGGGGGGACGGGGTTGTTCTGAATGCAAAGGGAGTAAGCGTAGCTTATTACATACATGGGAGGAGAGACGAGAAACCAATATTCCTATCACATAGAGCCTTATTACTGTGGATAGTATTAACTTAGACATTGTGAAAAATTATACAATAACCTACTTTTCGAGTTGTATGTGATGAGAACTAAGTGTCTGCGAAGTGAGGGCAGCAGAAGACCCCAGGCTTCCGAAGCTGCACTGCGGGACAGGACATAATCTCGTCACAGCTAGAATTTACTAAGTCCTGATCCTGTGCCGGCCACTGTTCTAAGAGCTTTATGTGAATTCATTCTTTTAATCCTTACAATAATCACACGAGACCGGTAGTATTATAGAAGTTATAACCTGCCCAAGGTCACACGTGGCAACAAAGGGCAGGTCCCTTTCATTCAAACCCAGGCAGCCTGACCCGAGAATCTCCCTCTTGACCACTACACACGCCAATTATACGTTGCTAGCTTCTCACGAAAGGACCTGAAAAATGACTACTTAGCACCGCTTACTTAGATAATTATAACTTTGATTAATAACAAAGTAGAATTGTGTGTCTTTACACACACTTGAATTAATCTAGAGACACTTGTCCTTGAGTTAGTTCAAATGGTAAATGCCAGAAACGGGGGTGGGCAGCCAACACTTGCCTCTCTGCTCCATCCTGCGGGGGAACCCAGGAGGCTCCTTCTAGATGTGAGAGGCCACGTGAAGCTCTGGAGGCTGGCCGTCTGGGTAACTACCCCACACTGCTGTTGAGTGAACTTAACATACAGCACAGTGTTACAAGAATGATTGTCATATTTCATGAATTGCATTCTGCTATTCACAGGGAAGTCCCTGCAAAACTAAAGTAATAATATACACAGAGAACAGGAGGAATAATATTGTAAGCAACGCATCATAAGGATGGAGACAACACAACACATGAAAAATATAGTCTGTAATAAAAGAGCTGACAGAGAAGAAAAGAATATTGAAAAAAAAAAAGTTCTGAATTTAAAAACATGTTCAGGCGGGATGACCCATGGTAAGAAGTCAACCAAAATTACAGTGGTCTAGATGCATGTCAAAGAGAAACCCAAGGAGAAAATCTAAGCAAAACAATAAAAAATATTCCCCCTTTCCTTTTCCATTCAGTGGAAAATATCTTTTTGTCCAGATGGACATACTAACATCTCAAGAGCTTGGTTTGGTAAACGGTTTCCCGAGGAAAGAAGCAGGCTGGGATGTACCAGCACTGCGGACCCACAGGAAGGACCTGTGCCCGAAGCCCACCGCTCAGACGGTCTCCCCTCACTCCCCAGCACACGGCCACCCCCCATAGGCCTTTGAGAGCTTGGCTGCCCTGCTCTCCACCCACCACACGGTTTCAGATGTTCCCCATTGTCCTCCAACCACCATGACCTGAGCTCCCCTTTGTTCATCTTGGGGAGGTCCTCCCATCTACGTCTCAGAGCAGCACTCAGGCGGGAACCCCATCAGGCTCCAGGGGCCGAGCCGAGAAGCCTGCGGTCCCAACACCCACCCAGCTCCCGGCTCCCCTCCTGCCTGGCGTCAGCTGTGTCCGTCGGCGACGCCCTCTGTCCAGCTGTGATGTCCTGCCTTCTCACAGGAACGCTGCTCTTCTCTCCCATAGAGTCACCCTCTCCTCTGCTGGATCCTTTTTTTGAATTTTTAAAAACAGACTTTATTTCTTAGAGCAGTTTTGGGTTCACGGCAAAACTGAGAGGAAGGCACAGTCTCCCACACCCTCTGCCCTACAGCCTCTGCTGTCAGCACCCCGCCAGATGGCGACTTGTTACAACCGATGGACCCACGTCCGCACATCGCCACCCGGAGCCCATGGCAGACATCTGGGTTCACTCTTGGTGTTCTTTTTCTTCTTCTTTTTTTTTTCCCTAAAACATCTCTCTTTTTTAAGTTTTATTGGAGTATAGTTGATTTACAATGTTGTGTTAGTTTCAGGTGTACAGCAAAGTGATTCAGTTATACATAGATATATATACACACATTCATTCTTCTTCACATTCTTTTCCCATACAGGTCATTACAGAATACTGAGTTTGGTGCTCTTGCATTGACTTTCAAAGACGCTGACGTGCACTGCATTTTGACCCTGCAGCCCTCCACCTACCACGCGGCCCTCTCCTCTCCTTCAGTTGTCTCTCTTCACTGTCTCCATCTTTCCCACGCTGGTCACCCAACCTTGCTTCTGCCCACACCCTGCAAGTGAGCACCTCTCACTAAGGTCATCAAGACACTCACGTAGCTATAAGTACAATGGCTCCTCGTCTGTCGTTATAAAGCACTTGTCTCTGATACATTGTGATGAATTGGCTGCCCTCATTACCCGGAAACCCATACGTCCCCTGGCCTCCGTAACCCCACACCCGGGCTCTCCCATCCCCAGCTCTCCCACCGTCCCGTTCACATCCTGGTCCTTCATCCGGCCACGAAATGCCTGTGTTCCTCAAGACTCACCAGAGTCCCTTGTCCTCGTGCTTGGTACTCCTGGTCAGTCCTCTCCAACCCTCAAACGCCTGCTAAGTGAAGGCTGCTCACAAGCTGACACCCCACGGCCCACCTCTCCCGTGAGATCCAGACTATTCCAAACTCGTTCAAAGCCTGTGCAACACGCTGACCTCAGCATCTCAGGTAAACCTCAAGGTCGTCGTGCCCAACCTCAACCTCAGCCAGTCCTGTCCTTTTACCAACACCTGGCAACACGCCACGCCCACAAGTTCCACAAGTCAGGCACTCGGTACCGTCCCTCCTGACCTCAGACTCAATCAAGTGGCAGGTTCTGGAGATTTCAGTTTCTATTAATCTTGGGGTGTTCACGTCCCTCATCCCCTTGGCCACAAGCTCGGTCTCACCTCTTGTGTAGCTACTGCAATCACCTCCTCCTGGCCCTGAGGCCCCTCCTCTTCCTCCCGGGCCTTTCCTCCGCAGAGCAGCCAAGTACATCTTTCTGAAAACCAAGTCTAACTGTGTACATGCTTTGCTTATGTAACGCACTTTGGGGGCTTCCTGCTGCTCCCGGATAAAGTGAGAGAGCCAGCGTGGTCTGGCCTCACCACCTCCTCAGCCTTGTTACCGTGTCCCCTCCCGTCCAGCCACACTGGCCTTCCCATGGGGCCCACGAGGCCCCGTTCTTCCTGCCAGAGCTTCGCTCATATGCTGCTCCTTAGCTTTGAAAGTTCTTCCCTACCCCCCCCACCCCCCCACTCCCCATCAAGCACCATGTTGATAACCCTTCTGCCAGCTGTCATTTCACATTTATATGTGTGATTATTTGATCAAAGCTAGTTTCTCCAGCTAGTCTAGACCAGAAGTTCTTGGAGAACATCAGCCGGGTCTGTCTGCTTCCTGTCACCTCTACAGCCTGTGCGCGCAGCAAACCTCTACAGCCTGTGAATCAGCAAACAAATGAATGAACTACTTGTGAAGGGACTGCCCAGCGGGGCGGCAGCCGGGGCAGGGTCGGCGTGAGGAGGGACGGCTTTTCTCTCTCTAGGTGGGTCAGGATGGAGGGCGGCTGCTCAGTTCTCGAGCACAGGGCTGGTCTACCAGCAGGCCCTTCTCCAGAACCACCCATTCTAGACACGCCCCCAACCTAAGAGGAAGGAAAGGGCCAGAAGAAGCGGGGAGGAGGCAGTAAGTACAGCAGGATTGCCAACCTACTCTAAGGTGCAACTATCCCTGAGAAGGTACATTTTAAGGTTCGTTCCATGAACTAACACATGAAACATCTGTGAAAACCCTGGGAGGATTTAGCAGGAATGAAATGGTGTGTTCGAGGTACCTTGCTATAGTTATTTATATCACAGCTCCTTTGACACATCTTTGCTCTTTGTTCTTTACATGCCTGTATCTCCTTCAACTGGGCTATAAATTACTCGAAGGCAAGGACCCTGCTTTTCATTGCCTGGCACGTGGCACTGAAGTGAGGCTGGTGTCCAGCACAGCTCAGGCACCTGTGAGTGTTCTCTGATCAATGACTCATAGATAGAAAAATAAATGGCTGGATAAGTGGAAAGACAGGCATCAAAAACAGAGTTGCCTACTTTACCGCTGTGTTGATGAACTGAAACAGTATCTACCAGATAACTGTATGACCCTGACATGGGGCACTTCAGTGGAGGGAATGAAGACAGTTCTGTAACTACCTGTTTACCTGACTGTCACCTCTCTGAACTGTGAGCTCCCCGAGGATGGCAGGCCTTTTTATTTGTCTTTGAGCTGAGTAGATGTGAGTGATTTTCTCAACCCCTTTAATTTAGTTACCAGATGAATCAAAGTCTAGTCACAGCTCTTGAACTAACAGGGTTAGTCTCAGCTGGAAGAGTCTTGTCTTCTGGGGCTTTAATACCTCAAGAGTAAAATGACACAGTAGGACAACATGATCTACGAGATCCTCCTCTCGGCTCTAGCATCTGATGAATCTGTGATCAACCATCCAAACAAGCAGAGAAGAGCCAGGGACAGCCAGGGCCTAAGCAAGTGTTCTGCTCACAATGAATCACGTGTAACTTTAAAAAATCTTGCATATTGCTAATCTTATCAGGCACTGCTCACAAGGATCATGGTGAAGGAACAACTGTAGCCCAATACGGGCAATTTGCATGGAAGCCTCCTGGTACATTGCAAAACGTTACTGGGAACAATTATAAAACAGGGGTTAACATCAGTGCCAAGTAACCTGGCAGCTCAGGAGGCAGTAATTCAAATAAAAAACAACCCAAATCTGAAATTGGATACGAGCATATATAAAATATTGTTATAATCAGCATCTGTGGAAAGCATGACTATGCAATGTGACATGAATTTAAAATTATCTAATAACTTGGTTTTATGTTAGGGGAGAAAATGTTTGATTTCTCCCAAAACTCATCTCCTTTAACATTTCTGACAGAAATTCCAGTCATATATTTTGCTAATAATGTATCTATCTTGATCTTGATTTAGTTCTTTAATGGAAAATTCTTGGCAACTTGCCTCCAGTTTATACAATGTAAATGCCATAATGACTATGACAACAAAATGCTGTGTAATAAGTATTTCTCAAAGAAGCAAGTATAAAAATAGAAAACCACTGTAGTTTTCTGAAATGCAGTTAAATGACTGCCTCAGACCCCAGAAGGATACAGTAACAGTAATGACCACCAATGTTCACTTAGTGCTTATTTTGTGCCAGGCACCAACCTAAATGCTTCTACGTTGTTAACTTACATAATCTTCACAACAACTCTGAGGAAGGCACTGTCATTCCCCATTTCACAGGTGTGAAAACTGAGGCACAGAGACATTAAGTAACCTGCCTGAGGCACCACAGCTAGTAAGCGGTGAGGCCCAGATCTGAACCCAGGGAGCCCGCCTCCAAGCTCACACTCTTAACCACGACTAGACTATGCCTCTACAAGCTACGGGCCATAACGTAAACGTTTACTGAAAACTGAAAGTTACAATTCTGAACATCAATTTTTGAAAATGAACTGTGTTCCCTCTCAGTATTCTCTGCTTTTAAAAACCGGTAATGCAATACAGGCGTCATGCAGCTAAATGCGTGTAAATCCCAATGGGGCACTAATAAACCAAAGCCCTTCCGAAGCCAGAACCTCTTTTACAAGGACTGAGGACTCTAGAACAACACACCTCCAGGACCAGTTTTACTGCTGCCACCTTCTCGCATCTTCACGGTGAAAACCTCTGGGTCCCGTATTAGGCAGACTGCAGTGATCTTCTATCAGGAGGGCAAATATTTAAATGATTTCCCACATCTGATCTTCCATGTCATTTCCTCTTCTAAGCTTGACTGGGCAATCTGATCAGTGCAGTAAAGTAGAAATATGCCTTTACTGCACCAAGCGACCCTTCATCTGTGTTCGGTCAGGGGGATCTAAGCTCTTGGGCCTCTTTTAGATAAAGGCTTTCACCTAAAAAGATCCAGGGATCAGTTTTCTAAGCTGGTAGCTGTACAACGATAAAGGGCACTTCTTATTATATTTTTAAAAAAACCTATACCCCATGAAAAGAGAATGAGGGGAGAACAACTGAAAAGAATTTTCAATGCTTTTACATATTACTATATATTTTTATATATTATTATATGTATATACATATACAATGCCTGTAAAATACACATATATAACGTGTATACATACATTATATGTATATATATTCCAAAATAATATGTAAAATAGGTAACAGTTCAGTAGCTATAATGTACCTATGTAATAGTAAGGCATCTGTCAAAAGCCAATTGGGTGACCCTCACTAGATAACCAAGACGTAGACAAGCAGTCTTAGCTATTCACACGTTTCTCATTCTCACTGGGACACACTGCACGGGGGCTTAAAGCAGCTGTGTTGGAGGACAAGGCTAAGGAGAAAGGCGCTGCTGGTCTCGGGTGTGTCCAGGCTCTGGAAGGTGGGCGAGCATGGGAATGAAAGGGAAAGTGGGCCATGCGCTTGAGCTCAAGCACATCGTCCACCCCGCTGACTTCCTCTCGTTTACAACAAGCTCGTTGTCCGACTGTAGACGGGCGGCAGACGGAAGCCTGGAGACAGAGGAGGGAGCGTGTACGTGAACAAGGGTCCAGGTTTCTACGGGGAAGGGCAGTGAGGCCGTGAACAGGAACGGGGGCTCCCAGAGATGGAAAGAGTCCACAACACAATGGTGACAGTGACGGTGTCGGAACAACCAAGGACCGGACGGTCCTTCCTCACCCTCCGTTTTACTTAGAGACAAAAGGCGATTTCCAAGAACGTGGAGACAGTGGTTTTTCTAGGTTCTGACTCCCTAGGATTATGTCCAATGCACTTGGGAGTTCAAGTTTCACAGTGATAACTCCAGTCACTCAAAGAGAGCCAATTTGTTTCTGAACTATTTTAAAGAATTAATAGAAGTGTTCTAAAATCTCTTAACTTATGACCTGAAAGTACATTATGCATTTGGAAAACCTAGCCTATGATTACTTAGGAACGGAAGAGGGGAAAAGAAACAAACAGCTGACTTAAAAGTTTTTAAAATTAGCTTCTGTGGTAGGTGAAAGAATAGTCCCCCCAAAGCATCTACACCTGATCCCTGGAACCTGTGAATACATTACCTTACACGGCAAAAGGGAATTGCAACTGGGGCTAGGGAGCCTGAGATGGGGAGGTGTGCACATTTGCGTGGGCCCAATGTGATCACGAGGGTCATCGTGAGAGGAAGGCCAGAGGGTCACAGCCAACAGGAGATGTGGTGCCAGAAGCCAGAAGCCAGAAGCCGGGGAGTGCAGGCGGCCTCTAGACGCTGGGATGGTAGTGAGTGATCTCCCCCGGACCCTCAGAAGGAACCAGCCCTGCCAACAGCTTATCTGTAGTCCAGGGAAACGATTTCAGACTTCTGACCTCCACGGTGGAGAGGTGACAAATCTGTATTAAGCTGCTCAATTTGCGGTAATTTATTACAGCCGTTAATTCACCTCCTACGTGGTGAAAGGTGAGATCCTGGGCACACGAGTGAGTGATTGAAAAGGAGTATTACTCAAATGGTAAAAGAGGCTTTTCTCACATCACATACTCGGAACTCCAGCTCTGTGGGGTTTAAGGAAGACTAAATCTGGCTAGAAAGACACAGTGAGAGAAAAGTGTATAATTAGAATGACAGATGCTAAAATGTGCCCACGAGCTGGTCTCAGGCTCAGTGGAGAACGGTGGGGGGAGGGGGGCGCCACACCGAGAGGCACAGGAAGTAAGTAAACAGCTTCTGCTGGTCTCCAGTGGCTGGGGTCCACCCTCACAGAATTTCAGCTCTTAAAACGTTTTTGGTCTTAGGGTTCCCCTTACCAAACCTTTGGTTAATCCCCGACCCTATGGGCAACTGATGCAGTCCAAGCTATTACTCACAAAGTATACATAAGTCTGACAGCATCTGTCTTTGAAGGCTAAATATTTTGAATACCAACTCCAGGAAAGCATTGTGAAATGCTGACTTAATCTCTCTGAAATGATCAGCTAACGCTGAAGACAGGGACTGGGAAAGAGCTGGCTGACCATGATCTGCCAGGAGGAAACACATGGACATGGCAATAGGGAGGTCCAGGAGAGGATGTCATGACCCAACGAAGCAGATGCTGCCTTCCTATGACCCAGCCGGGCAGGGGCAGCACTGGCGTTCACCATCTGCCTGTTCCTGCCTCTTCTTGAAGGCCTGAGGGCCCTAAATCGGACTCTGACTCCATGGCCAAAGGGGCAGACCAGGAGCTTCTGTAATCTGACGGCACTGCTCACTCCACCAGTGATGTCAAAGATGCTATCAGAGAACCCAGGGTGCCACTGATCCTGTATTTACATACGAGCATCTATGTCAGCCAAACCTGGAGGCCGGCAAGGACTGCCCAGCCTTGCTGAAGGTTAATGCCACGTGTGCATCACACAGGGAACTTCTGACCCGCTCTGGAACGCAAGTCAGAGTCAGAGCAGAGGAGGTGCAATCTACCCTGTTCCAACTCTTGTCTAAACATCGCTGACGGAAGGAGGTCCAGCTGGGCTGCTCTCGCCATCAAGGGGGCTTTGTTCACTGCTGCAACCCCAGTGCCCAAAGGGCCCCGACACAGAGTCGACACTCGCATTTGTGGGACGAGCAAATGAACGCGTGGGAGGAGGCTGGAGATGTGCTTCGTTTATAACTACAACACGGCAACTCCCTAAGACTTAACTCACCCTGATCCTCGAAATGAGATCTTTTCCCTTCTGAGCCCCCCGGGGGGGGGCCCTGTTTATTCCTCTCAGATGCTATTCTTTTCAGATGTGTGTTGCTATCACTTCATTTGTATGAGTTTCTTCCCTAAAATAAATGGTAAGAGGCTAAGGGCTGAGCCTACCTTATCCATCATCGTATCCACCACAGCCAACCCAGAGCCCTCCACATAGTAGGTGCTCAATAAATACCAGTAGATTTGAATCAGTGAAGCATGTTTTCTCTAATTTTTTAGGAGAGGTAGGATTTGCATCTAAAGGTCACTTGGATTACTGAGTAGGAGATCATAGCAAATCAACATACTCCTTTTTTCAAACTCCTAATTACCACATATAGAAAGAACTACTTAAAGTAAGAAGTGACCCTCCACTAAGAGGATCCAGGTTTACCAATACCCAAGTTTTTGTCAGAAGTGAGAAGCATTTTAAACATATAAACCTCGATATTAATATAGATATATGTAGATATACACAGATGTATGACTAGATTTACTAATTAGCAGGCCTTCCTTATCATTGAGGTAAAAGGAGATAAAAATACAATGCATATTGCATTGAACAAATGGCATATGGCCTGCTTTATAAATACACATATTTTGTCTCTCTCTCCTTCACACACACAAACCCAAAACTCTGCCTTTTAAGATGCTGGCCTCTTGCCCTAGTTTGAGGGGCCCAAACAGAAACTGTTAGGACCTGTGACACCATCGTTTCCTTACAGACTGTCTGGGGGAAGCTCGTCTGTCACCACCAGTCAGGAAAAGCCCTGGACACGTGTTGCTCATACACAGTGAGATGCTCGTGACGCCCTTCCCATCAAGGCTGGAGGCCTCTCTAACAGAACTGGCTGCACCCTGGGTCCGGGCATCTCTGTGCCTTGGTGCAGGCGCCCATGAGGCCCACAGATGCTAACAAGCGCTGAGCACAGGTCTCTGTCCACAGAAGCCCTCACTTTTCTTTGCTGGATGCCAGTGACAGACAGTGAAAGGACTGAAGGGTAGCTGGGCAATTTTGAGAGGAAAATGGTCCGTCAATAGAGCCATGCGCTGATTTCTGTATATGAGGAAAAGGTGGGGCCTTGAACCAAAAAGGAGGGAGGAAAACGAACATTTACTGAGTTCCCAGGAAGATGAAAGTGCTTTATTTTATAACCATCCTGCACAGTCTTCCTTTCTGAAATTTAGTTTTTATTTTTATCCGCACATATTTGAAGAACCAAATAATTGTAAAGGCTTGTTCTGAGGGACAGCAGCCCCCAGCCCACTCCTCCGGTCAGCGCCCCAGAGGGGACCTGTCTCAACCCTCCCATTGATTCCTTTAGCATTTATCTCTGTATCTGTGAAGAAGATGCTTTTATCGCCACCGGCCCAGGAGCAGTGGGCTGACCGGTCAGTGCTCACACTGCTGCGTGGAGCAGACTGTGGTCACTTTTCTTTTCCTGTCAGCTTTGTTTTCCCTCCTTTAATAACTGCGTCGACTTTCCATCTGCACTGTTTCTGCCACCGTGTGCTTCCCATGCTCTGCTGCCGCGGGGAGGGGCCGCACAGCCGGGTTATGAGTGCACCCCGCCTGGGAGCAAATCTCGGCCCTGCCACTAACGAGCTCCGTAACTTGGCAAATTATTTGAGCATCGAGCGCCTCAATGCCCCCATCTGCACAAGGAAGATAATCATGACCATCAGTCTAACAGGGATGCTACCAGGATTCAACTGTTACTACACGTACGCTTAGAGCTGTGTCTGACACACAGTGGGTTCTCGGTGCGTGTAAACGGGGATGACTGCTACTAGGTACCCAGGACATCCTGGACCCTTCTGATCTGCTCCCAGCCTGTTGGACCACCCTCGGGAAGGCCGCTTCCAGCAGGGGCTTGGGGATGGCCGTTCTCCCTCATCCTGGGGATGCCCGTGGCCTTCCTCCGGTGCACCTTCTCCTGCTTCCTGGGTCCTGCCTTGTCTTACCTCTCATTTCGGGTGGGCCTGCCCTCTAGATTCGGAAAGTATTGCTCTTCTACCCTCAGGTTTGATGAACAGTATGGCCGAGCCGTGGGTTCCAGGTTGAAAATTATTTTCGT
>NW_020171817.1:1829004-1902999 GCF_003031525.2 Neophocaena asiaeorientalis asiaeorientalis
CTCCATCGCCGTCACTTCCTGGCTCTCGTTTGCTCACTGCACTGGGTGCTCAGGGAGTCCTGTCGATGTGGAGACCCACGGCCTTGGGTTCTGAGAGACTTTCCTTCATTATCTGTTTGAGGAGCTCCTCCCCTCTCTTTGCTCTCTTATTGGGTTGTTGGACTTCCTGCATCATGCTCTGGTTTTCTTACGTTTTCTCTAAAATTTTCTTTTTCTTTCTTGAAGAACTCAGCTTTAGTTTTCAGCCCTTCTGCTGACTTCTACATTTCTGTGATCACTTTTCTGCTTCTCAAGCACTCCTTTTTGCTCTCTGAATATTCCACTGTATAGAGAATCTTTTCTGCTTTCCTTACTAAATGCATGTTCATCCCTTACTTCTCTGAGGATGCTAAGGGCAAGCTCTTTTTTTCATGTCTCCTTCTCCCTCCACAGTCTATGCTTCCTGCCATCTGCATTTCCTGCTTGGTTTCAGTCCTACTTTGGAAATGCCTGGTTATTTCTCGGACGTGTGCTCGCATTTCAGAGTGAGCCTCTGGCGTCCTGGGTGCTCACGCCGTGGAGAGCTGGGGCTCACTGGAGGGTAATCTGCGTGCTCCGTTTCTTGGGGAACCCCTGATGCCCGTATATTAAGCCCTTTTCCCACAGGTTGGTGAGATCCCCCAGTGCCCAGTGTCCAGGGAGGCGAGACAGTGAAGGAGTCAGGGGTCTCAACATCCAGCTAGTAAACGTTCACTTCATCCCCCAAACTGGAGGTTCTCTGCTTTGTCCTCTCCAGGGAATAAACCTTCAGATTTCTACCAAGATGAAGGCTTGTCAGTAACTGGAAAACCTGGGGTTCTGCCTCTCAGCACACTTTCAGCTGACGGCTCTGTTTTAGCTCCACCTTTACCCCCGGCCCCCAAGGGGAAACTGTACTTCTGATCCCTGCACCTTTGGGGCTCACTCTAGTTTAAGTGGGGTTCCATCCTGACTCTCCCCACTGCCCACATGGATTTCGGCACTTCTGGGTCTGCTTCAAGTAGCTACCACTTCGCCATCTGCTTTTCAGCTTCCAAAATTACGTTGCTGACGTAGCCTCCCATTCACTTGGTCCTTGATTAATTTACACCTCAAAAAAAAAGCAAACCCAAAAACCCTTTACTGTTACTGTTATAGCATCTTGAGAGGTAACTGAGGTTAAGGCTTGTGTTCAATCTGCCATCTTTAATCAAAAGTCTATCAACCGTACGCCCTGGGTAAGGTAACGGAAGTACCAGGAGAGGGTAATTTGTTGAAGTTCACGAAACCAGTGAGAAAAGAAATCAGAACCTGATCTCAGGTCTGCCTGATCCTGAAGCCCAGCCCTTTCCAGGACAGCTCACGGCCTCTCCCTAAGAGCACGGGGCCTCACCCATCTGGAGCTGACTGCTGGAGATCTGCCCCCTGAAATCGGCACCAGCCTAAAAACTACCGGCCCTGGGAGATTCCGGCGACTCTCGGCGTCTGCTGTTGCCACTCCCCGTTCCACACCATGTCCTGAACGCCCTCCACGGTCACTCCCTGAATCCTACCCACAGCCCAGGCTCTGCCCTCTGCCCTTAGTTTGAAAGGGTGGCTGACAGGGAAGGGAATGGCTCCCAACAGTGGGGCCCTGGCCTAGGCATAAGGATGCCAACTGTCACCTCCTCTGGTGGTCAAAAGATTTCTGAGAAATCAAACAAATTCCTTCTCAGAAAATGTCTGGGGTCTTTTTACCAAAAAGGCAAGAGAGGGACACTTTTACGTCTCACGCACCAACAGCCATTGCTTTATCTCCTGATCAACCCTAGACCCTGTTTGACAAGCTTGCCCTACGGGTCCCGAGCAGATCAATCACTTCTCTATAGCAAGTGGGTAAGAGCACAGGCTCTAGAATCACACAGGCTGGGGTTCAAATCTCTGTCACTTACTACCTGTGTGGACTTTGGGCAAGTTACATAAGTTCTCCAAGCCTTGCTTTCTCATCTATAAAATGGTAATAGTCACAGCATACACTTTATTGAGTTGCCATTGGTTTAAATGAGATACTGTGTGTTACACATTAATTATAATACCCAGCAGTGCACAGTTAATAAACACTAGCTCGTATTTTATTTTTCCTGCTATTATCACATTCAAGAAATATTTATGCACGAGAAAAAACTGTAACTATGTATGATGACGGATGTGAACTACCCTTGCTGTGGTGATCATTTTGTAACACATACCAACACTGACTCATTATTCTGTTACACCTGAGACTAATATAATGTTATATGTCAATTATACCTTAATAAAAAAGAAATGTTTATGTCGCAAATTCACTGAGGATTTATTAAAACATCAACTATGTTTAGAGAGTTATGTTATACTTTGTGGAGGATACGGGAATGAGCAAAAATCATGTCTATCTTTAAATGGTTTCTGGCCAGGTGCCAGGTGGGGTGAAGAGCACGGGTGTCCTGTACAGTGTTAACCAGGAATGAGGCGGGAGGCCAGCACGCGCAGCTCCCGGCCCCACAGTGAGCCTCGGGGGCCCTGGAAGCTGGCCTCTGGGTTCCTAAGGCTGTTCCCAACCACTCAAATTTCCTAAACAATGTATACCGGGGACAGAAACTTTGGTTATGTAAAAGTGTGAAATGATGCAAGCTACTTGAAGGATACCGGAGATAAACGATCTATTTATATTTTTATGCTGAAGACATAAATAGAAAAAAACGCAGCACCCAAAGAAATGTTCCTTAAAATAGATGTACAGCAAGGATGAGAGATATATGCAGAGAACAAACAGATGCTAACTATATACCTTTTCACATCAGCCAGAACTCTGCAAGACTCATTAATTCAAGGAGATTTACCAAGCACCATCGTAATGACAGAAATTAACCCTCTGACAAACTGGGACATGGTGTGCTTCGGTGATTTTTTAAAACATTTTGTGATAAGACTGTTGAGACGGAATAATGAGGCACTCCTAAATCCCAGCCCTGACTATTAACCCACAGACATCACGAATCTACAGGACAACGTTATTTTATTCAGCATTCATTTGCTCAGCAATGAGGGACCAGGCGCCCACTAAGTTCCAGGGCCCCCTGGGGACAGAGCAGGGCAGTTCCAAGTTCTCATCCCTAAACTAGCATCTTAGCGTTAGCTTGGACACTGAACATGCTAATAAAGAATATTTTTACATAACTAAAAAAATGCCATAAAGAAAAATTTTAAATGGTAGCAGACTTGAATGATATGCCTCAAATAGAGCTGGGTAAAGAAAACCCCAAAATCTAACCTAAAGGATTTGAATTATTTGAAGGGTAGAGGGACAGAAAAAAAAAAGACAGAGAGAGAGAGAGAGAGAGAGAGAGAAAGTGTGGAGGCTAAGATTAAGAAAGAAAGCATCAGAAAGGAGAGTAAGGAGTTTTGGCGCTCATCAAGCAGGGACCGAGGAAGGACACATACTCCCCCCGTCCCTTCACCCTGTGAACGGCCCGTCCTCCAGGAGGGGAGGGAGAGGCCCTGAGGCAGCACCCACCCAGGAGGAGGAGGCTCCCCAGAGAGCTGTGATTTGAACCCAGGCTTTCTGGCTCCTGATTTCAAGCTCTTAACCATCAGGTTACAAGCCAATCACAGGAGCGGCAGAAAGGGGGAGATCCCAGCAGTTTGTTTGGGTCACGCGCTTGTTTGGGACGTGCGGCGGGATCGTGCTTGGTGATCCCATGGAGGTCAGAGCACGTGCTTGTGTTCTACCCACGTTTAATTCTCATCATCTCAGCACCTGCCCCTCCACAGGGAAGCATCAGGCTTTATCCTGAACCTGTTCTTATTCTATTGGATTCACGTGTGGTACCTCACATATTAAAGGGACAAGCTTCTCTAACTTTCCAAATGAAGAAGGCAGTGATTTGGATGAGTTTGACAGAATAAGTTATATATTTTCCATGGTGATACAGACATCAGAGGCCATCAATCAAACACCGAAACTTCCCCGATAATTCTAATCAACACTCACGCAGGTCCAGCTGGTAAACGGATGCACGCTCTGTCTTTCCTACCTTGTAATGTTAATTCCATTTGACTTTGAGGACATAGCTGATTATGTTAAATTTCAGTTTTAATTTCCAGTATTCCTTCTCATCTTCTTGGCTTACTTCGAACCAAGGCAGTCAACCAATATATCCTGAAGATGTGCTCTGTGCCAAACACTCTGCTAAGGGTACAAAGATGAATAAGAAGACGTTGGTCCCGACCAGGAAGGAGGAAAGAGGAGGCGGAAGAAGGTGGGCAGTCAAGCTCCCTGCTTGGAATGGGATGAGGGCAAAGACCCTCCCTGGTAAAAGATAGCTTACCGCAGAGGACAGCTGTACCCTTCCTACCTGTGGGTGAGGAGCGCAGCAAACCAAACCAAACCTAAAGTACATGGGGGTCCGTGTTTTCATTGTGCTGAGCCTGTACCTCAAATGTTGGCAGCAAGCAATGCAGACATGGGGGGTTTCCTCTCTCCTCCCAAGGTATCTCTGCTGAAGACAGTTACAAGGAACTAATTTTAGTAAACAGATTCATAATCCAAACCCTACTAGGCATTCTTCTTACAAGGCTTCCTCTTTTCTAAAGCAGAGGTGCCCTGGCAAGGCTGGAGTGGACGGGGACACAGAATGATCCCACCCCTCACTTCACAGCCAGGAAGTGAGTTCTCAGGTGTTAAGGGACTTGTCCAAGGCCACACGGCTGGTGAGTGGCAGAGCCACCGCTGCCCAGACGTGTCCTTCCCTAACCTAATTCTCGTCGTAACACTGTAGCCTCGATACGAAGGGCGGCAGGAGACACGTTCTGAGGACAGCGAGTGGCCGTGGGAATAAGAATGACATTAAGAGTCAGAATTACGGGCACCAAGTAACCCCAAGAAAACCTTCCCGTTCCCATCCTGTGTCTCCCCACCTCTACTCTACACGAAAACTCACCCTCATCTCAACCCACCAAACCACGAGGCTTTCATTTAAAACAACAGCTGGACCTGAAAACGGGATGGCCTCCTTGCAACACCCTAATTCCAATTAACTAGTGAGTAAAAAACATGTAAAAATGCCTCACTCTTTGAATGAAGTGTGAGACCATCAATCGCCACATGGCACTGAACAATGAGAGCGTGGAAAATGTTCTTTGTTGCAATGTGTGGTTTATTTATCCTAGAGCCTACGGAAACATATGAGGCTGGGCAGTTAATTTTAATATTTCACACGTGCCGATTTTTTGAAGCACCAGCTTGATTCAAAGCAGCCCCCTGTGCCAGACACACATTTGCCAAGACAAAGGCCCTGTCTGACCGGACCTAATCCCCCTGGTTCTCAGGCCCCCTTCAACTTGAAAGCCTCCACCCACGCCAGCTTCATTTCTGCTGCAGTTTCACACCCATGGAGGAGACATCAGAGGACGATGAAGCAGGAATATCACCGCGTGGCCCTGAACAAAAGGCACGTCTGCTGTTGGGCTGGGACTCTGGTCCTGCAGGGATGAATCTGCAAAGCTCGGCCAGGGTGTGGGGACCATGTAGGGACCAAGGGAGGAGCCGGCCACACTCCCTCCTCCCGCCCTGGGGTCTGTTCATCTCCTTACGCTCTGCTCCAAGGTAACATTCAAACCGACCCCAAGGCTCAGTTTTCTTTGCTTGTGACTCTAATTAAATAAATCTAAACTATCAACAGATGCACTGGCCCAGAACCTTGGCCAAATTCCTCCTTGGATACTAAAAGCCCATTCTGGCTGTTTTAACTCTGCCTGCAAGCAGGTAAGGGCAGCCTGGGCAGAACCCAGTTTTACACCAGAGGCAGAATGACTGTCATTCAGTTTCAGTGGTTGCTAATATTTATTAATGGGTGAAAGGTCTGCAGGATAATCTGAGAAGAAGTTAAGCCTCTTTGAAGGTGGGAAGGACATCTTATCCAAGTCAGTCAGTTTTACTGCAAAGACGTTCAGTGAAGCGCTGTTCCGTGCCTAAGTATCGCTGCTTCAGAATCCTAAGATCTGAGTCAACTAAGGGTTTATTGAGTCTATTTTCATTAAGATGACCTGAGTTTGTAGCCATTCCCATTTGTAAACATATTCAGAGGACGATCACTAAAATAAACCTGTCATTCATTTTAGCTTCTTTCAGTCCTTTTTCAGAGGGTAAAAATTTTAAAAACTATATTATTACCTACTGGGAGTGGGAATGCAGGTCATCACGTGAGCTAGCCATTGACGCTGAGTTAAAACTGGAGGGTCAAACCCTGGCGCGTCCAGGCTTTTCTCTGGGGAGAGCATCGCCGGGCGAGAATGCTTCCAAGGGAATCACGTGGCTGAGCAACCAAGATCACACGGGTAGACCTGCTGACATCCTTCTGGCTATTTGAGACAAGGGCTAAAAGGAACCAATATACACGACTGGCCCCTCTCAACGAAAGGAAGGGGTTGTGCTGTGACCGTGGGCAGAGGGCTCCTGTCTCGCTGACAAATGGGGACAACCTTCCCTGCCCACCACTGCCCCGCAGGTGACTGTCACCATAAAGAAGGCTTCCGCTTCTCCGGGTGCACGTGTTTTCATCATACTTTCCTCGTATGTTCTTAAGAGTTCGGGCGCTTGTTCTCAGCCCGCAAGCACCTGGGGCCACAGACCTCCTGTCTCCTTGACAGAAACCGCGTGGTCCTCGCCTTCTCAATCACCCCACCGCCACCTACTCACCCCTCGCCTCTTCTCGCGTTTTCCTTTCACAGGTAGAATTGTTCCAAGTCTTTTACTCCCTTTCCCAGGCCCCTGTGTCGCTTCTTGGACTAATAAAGACCAGGTTCAACTACTGCGTGGGCTGGAGACTGTGTACCAAGCTGGCCCCCGACCTCCTGGACACCGGGCGAGAAGGTGGTCTAGCGACCCAAACGCCTCCCTGCTGCCAGAACGAACGCTTTCACGAGAGCCAGCTGGTTGCCTCACCTTTGTGTAGCAGGGCATCCGGCGGCCATCACCGATGCTGCCCCAAAGAGCGGGGACGTGTTTACCAGGGGATGAACGGATGTTGACATCCCCACCTGGAGCAGCCTCCATGCTTATGAAATAGCCCACAGCCTGTGCATATCAGCACCTAGGTTAGATTTTTCCTTCTTATCCTCCTTTTCTGCCCCTCTGATCTCACATCTTGTTTCTAATCACAGCTCAGAGTGAAACACATGTAAGCGCTGTGGTAGCACTCATTGATTAGAAATCATTTTCAGAGGGAATGCTGTAACAAGGGGTTTTGATTAAAGCTGGATTATTATTTTGATTCTTTGTCTCACCCACGTACATTTGCTCCCTCCTCCTGGAAGAAAATTTTTGTGTGCGTGAAGGTAGATCATAAGGGAGTTAAGAGTTTTTCTTAGAGTGGGGCTATTTATTTCCTTAATTAGCCTAAAATAAACATTTCTTTAAAAAGCCACTTTTGTTTCTTTTTACTGAAGCTCATGTTCTGAGCTCATAATGGCATTTTCTTCGATCCCATCTCTCTGGGATGAAGCCATGCTCAGGTCAAGATGCTCTGTGTTGCAGGGCCAGACCCCACCAGAGCCAGGGTGGATGTGCCCATCAAGGCTGCCGGGTGAGTATCACGAGGACACAGACAGACTTCTGAAGACGTGAACTGGGCTGCGGAGGGTTTGATGCGTCCGGTGAGCTTACCACGGGCCCCATCCTTCTGTGCTGCCCTCCGGCACGCTGGACTCAATGACAAGCACCCACACAGCACAATGCACCCCAAAGCCGGCTTCCTTTACGTTGTTTACAGCTGTGTAAATTACTCTCTCATCTCGTCCTGGAGAGCAGGCATCCAAGGTCAGACAGAAGCTGGAGAGAGTTGCACAGGAGGAAGTTCTATTTTCTTTTTTTTGACATTTAAAGAAACCCTCTTCCATTCTTCTTCCAGAGGTGCTAGGTTAGATTCCACACACAGGGGCAAACACAGGATATATTACATCAACCCTCAGTTACTGCTTTAGATGGGTAAAGAATGATCTCAGATATTCCAAAAGGTTTTTAAAGTGAAAATATTATTTTCAGAATAAAAGTTTTATCTTGGAGTAAACCATCAGTAGTCCTTACTCCGAATAATCAGAAAGCTTAAACAATGGACAAGTGACTGAAAAGAAAGTCGTACCAGGGATTTACATGATCCAGGAGCACACTACACATGGAATGTCCTGGCTCAGTTATAGTTCAAGCTTAAGCATGTACTGTTCTACATTTATAGTTTTCTATGCAGGTGTCTAAAATATGTATTATATATATGCATGTTATCCACACATATGCATTTATACACATACGTATGCATGTATTGGTAGTATTAGCATAAGACTTTGGCTAAGGGACTTTTATTCACTTAATGGCTATTTACTAAATGTCCAACCATTATGGTAAGCACTGAGGATGACAGACCAGGACGACAAGATTCCAGCCCTCGAGGGCCTAGCCTAGTGAGAGATGAAAACGCTAAGTGCACCACAGTGTTAGTGACAGACACGTAGGTACGATGCACACCAAAGATAAACAGCTCTCCTCAGAGGACAGGGCTATCATGAAAGGTTCCCTAAAGAGAGTCATCCTTGAGTTGCATCGTGGAGGTGTTTGCCCGGCAGCCTGTGTATTTGAACTCTGGTACCTGGTAACCCAGGCTTGGTGTGTGTGGTAGCCACGGTGGATAGGGAAGCATCTTCTGAATTAGTTCCCTGGGTATCATCAGTCCTGCGTTTCATTCCCTGCCCTCGGCATCAAGGGAACAGAGCCTGGGAGTGTGCTGTCCTTAGGCTGTTGACGTGCAAAGTCCAACGGACAGCTCAGTCACAGAGACCCCGTGGGGCAGAGCTGCTGGCGTGCCCCCTGCTCGCGACTCTGCGATGACACACCACTGTGGGGATGAAGAGCGCCAGCGAGAAGAATGGGGTTGTGAAAATAAGGACAATCTTCTGAAAGGGCTGTCTGCCCTCCTCACCGCGCCCCTTCCAACAGGAAGAGGAGGTGGCCTGTCCCCAGCTGCTCTGGTCACGAAGCCTCTGCTGTTAGAAGCCTCTGCGTGAAACCTCTGTTGTTAGTTACTATGTGAGCAAGCCAGGCCTCGGGTCTATTACAATGACCTGGAAAAATAAGATTCAGGTGTTTCATCCGATGCGGGGGGAGGGGTGGGAGACGGCCAATGCCCAGGTTTGATTTGGTGGATCTGCAGGATCGGAAGCACAGTGGGAGCTGATGTGTCTTCTTTAAGTCTTGCCATGACCACTTAACAGCTGTGTGACCTCAGGCCAGCGACTCAGACTCTCTGAGCCTCAGTCCTCCCACTGTACCAGCATATAATACAGTAGGTCATACAGAACAGGTACTCCATAGTCCCTGCGTCTGTGCGCACACACACACACACACACACACACACACACACACGCACGCACACACACGCGCGCACACGCACACGCACGCACACACACGCACACACACGCACACACACGCACACACGCACACGCACACACGCACACGCACGCACACACACACACGCACACACACGCACACACACACACGCACACACACACACACACACGCACGCACGCACACACACACACACACACACACACCCTAATTAAATTGCCCACATAGGATTATAGGAAAAAGAGACTTGAAAGACACACACTCATGAAAAAGTTCAACATTACCTTGGGGATACAACCTTTAAAAACTTAGTCCAAGAGTGAAGCAGATAGCAGCAAAATGGAGCATGATTTTTAAAAAAAAGGATTATTCAAAACCCTCCAGAGTATTTGAGGGTTGACTGTTGATTAGAGACACCTTACCTTAGGGAAGTATGTGACCCCTGGACACTCTGCTCAGAACAAGGAGAAGAAAGCAGGTGCACCTTCGAAGACCTCCGTGTTCTAGCCGGACGCCCAGACCTGAAGCAGCAAATGCGCAGCTGCAGACGCCAGTGTAGGGGCGCCGACCACGTCGGTAACGGTGAGTGACAGGCTGGTTCTCGAGGACCCTGCCTGTCAGTGAAATCTGCAAGTACACAGACACCTTCTCAAGGCCCTGCACCTCAGGGGCCTCACTGGCACTTCTCTCACTGAACCATTTGCAAATAAAGAACCAGATGTCTAGTAAAGAAGACAGGAAGGTAGGTCTGATTCCCCAATTTACAAGACAATGTGGCCTTTCCCAGGCACCTCAGAGTTTCCTACGGGGCATTTATGCAAACGGTCTGATAAACTCTGAACCAGTTCACTCTACCTAAGCAAGAAGAATCAATCTACTTTTCATTCCTGAAAATCCCCAAAGATATTCTGAACACACCTGATGGGATTCCCAGATGAGTGCAAACCTTCAGGAGTTAAGGGCAGAGTACAAACATCGTTATCGTTTCATATGCAAATTCCAAATAATGACTGAGAACAATATGGCTTCCGGTTACATTACGTGATAACTCCCATGACAGGACACACGACACACAGAGCACCAGGCACTGGGAATATGTCCGCAGCCACAAAGAAGGCTGCAGGACACGTGTTAAAATTAAAAATTCAATCATTCTGCTTTAAACAGTATTTGGATGTACTTTTACGAACTTCATTTCATTTTAGACTTTACAATGCTGCTTTTAAGGTAGGGTTATGACACCAAGTTTTTAGGTGAGGAACCAGTGGCTCGTCCAGATGAGAGAGAAGCTGGGTGAGAACACTGACAGCCCACCGACTGATGGCACAGGGACGCTAGAGAAATGTCTTAAGGACTAGGACTTTATCCTGCAGTGCAGGGGCTCTGCAGGCCGCGCCCCGTGCCCTCGGGGCTCCTGAATAAGTCTCGTGCTCAGGCCACAATGCTTTTTGTAAATTAGTGTAACAATGCTATTTTATTGTATTGTATTGTATTTTATTTATTTATTTTTACGGGCCTCTCACTGTTGTGGCCTCTCCCGTTGCGGAGACGCACAGGCTCAGCGGCCATGGCTCATGGGCCCAGCCGCTCCGCGGCATGTGGGATCTTCCCGGACCGGGGCACGAACCCGTGTCCCCTGCATCGGCAGGCGGACTCTCAACCACTGCGCCACCAGGGAAGCCCAACAATGCTATTTTAAAAGACATCTAATGGTCGATGTGCTCTGGAAATTATTCTACCGTGAGACAGATTTTAAAACACCAACAGATGATGGCAAGGGAGCATCATCTCCTAAAAATGACTGATCTCCTCGTTTCATGGACACTGACGGCAACTATTTGGTCATCGCTTATATCATCAAATCAGCTGCTCACTGAACTCCAGGTCAGAACACGGCTGTCTTGTGCAGGATCCCTGTGGAATTTAAGACTCTACGGGGCAGACTTCTGTCCAGAATCAAAACCCTGAGAATCACAGACGCAGGGCTTGTCCAGAATGGAAGTCTCATGAGATAGCGCCCTGCAAACAGATGTGCTGGCTGCAGAGTCCAATTCTGTTGTTTCTTCCCATTTCCTCTACCAATAATATCAAACTGCTTACAGCCTAAAGCATTTACTGTGCTCAGAAAAAAAAAAGTACATTGCCACCTTTTCTTAAGGTATTAAAACAATTCCTTCTCAGATCTTAAACCCCATCACACTTTTTTTCTTTCAAAATATCCTCTACCTTCTTTTCTTCTCTTCCTATCCAAAACAATTAGACCTCAAGAAAGCGACTTTGTTGTTTATTTTCATCAAGCAGCTGTACGCCTCTTTTGAGTACGAGCTTAACTATGGTAAACGTAACACGCAAACCTTCTAGCTGGAAGCTCTGCTGCTCTGGGTGTGTAGTTAGTGCTTACATTCAATTACAATTAGTTTCTCCCAGAAGAAACTCGCCACTAGGATCTCATCACCACCACCAACAGTAGTTAATTCTGTATACGTAGGTGCCAGGCCCTGCAAAATAACCTTTAAGGTAGGTTCTAACCTTAATTCCATCGTAAAGACAAAGAAACTCAGAGAGAGAAAGGAACTTGCTCAAAGTCCCACAGCCTCCAGGTGACAAAGCCAGGACCTGAAGCTGGGGCAGGCTCCAGGGCCAGTGCGCTGCTCCGTGAAGGCCCGCCAGCCCTGAGTGACCATGCAGTCTATTCCTCCCAGGACTTATAAGAAATAAGACAGAATATGACAAAACCACATCGTGTAGCCATTGCAGATCAACTGAGCTCCAGAAACCATGACCCAACCTCAGGAGAGCAAGTAACACTTGTGAAGACAGGCTCCCCTTACATCTGCTATGGACTATTTGGATCTATTTTTCCATAGAACACTCCCATGTGATACTTAACAGATAAAACTCCCTTATCTTTATTGGGGGATAGGGTGAGAAACTGATTTTAAAAACATAATGCAAAGGCCCAACTGATAAACAAATATAAAGGTTTAAAATTATTGATACTGTTTCACTCAAACTTTAATGTTCAAGTTTGGTGATGATAAAGAACTAAAACCTCCTTCTAACTAAAATTATTAGCCACTCAAGGCAGCGTACCAACAGATCATAACAGCTATTTTCCACAGTTGCTTAAAAGTGTGTCAGCACAACTGAATGTAATTTTAATTAAACAAATTTGCAATTATGAGTACAACAACTGCCTTGCCATTTTTACATTACAGCATGAGCTAAACGAAAAAAACAATCCCCCTTGTATTGCAAGCAGGAAACCTAAGTAAAAGTATTATTTAAAACAGTTAAACAAGGACTTCCCTGGCGGTCCAGTGGTTAGGACTTTGCTTTCCAACGCAGGGGTGCGGGTTTGATCCCTGATCGGGGAGCTAAGATCCCATATGCCTCGTGGCAAAAAAACCAAAACATAAAACAGAAGCAATATTATAACAAATTCAATAAAGATTTTAAAAATGGTTCACATCAAACAAACAAAAAAAGAATAATCTGATATTATTAAAATAAAAATAAAATAAAATAAAATAGCTAAACAGTGTGATTACAATATATAAATGTGTAAATCGGGTCATATGTTACAGAGTTCAATTTCAACCTGCACCTGGTCCAGCCACTGGCCACGTAAAGCTGCCTGCAGGGTGATGTCCAGGCAGGGAGGGGGGTCCACACCAGGTGTGGAGCGTGAAGGAGGGGGCACCACTGTCCGGGGGCCCCGCTGCAATCTCTAAGACACGTTCGTTTCCTGAGAAACACTTGTTCTGCTTTGAAGGTTGGAGAGACCTTGAATTTTGGTTTCCTACTAACTATTAGGACTTTTCCATCTTGAATATCTCTACTGATCTCCTTTACTTAAACAATGCCGAGAATAGCTTCTAATCAGACCAGGCTTCTCAGGAGTTTGATCTGCTTAATATTGCCAGATATATTCCTGCATCAGACACGAGATAACATTATTTGGGATTCATATTTAAATCGGTTCTCTTGCAGGAGGAATCCTGAAACGGAGAAGTGCAATGTATAGGTATCCATTGATTTAATCTAGGTCAGAAAAATAACATTCTAAATATAATCAAGTCTCTGTTTTCCTCGCAATATGTTCCTCACTCTGCTTGCCGTGCTTGCTTCCTCTCATTTTGGGAAGGCTGTTTTTGGGCTGAGAGGTGAGTGCAGGTCAGGTCTGACCTCTAGAACTGCGCCTGCGCTGGACTGTACTGCACTTCTGTCCCCCAGGTGGACTGCAAGCCCCCCCCAGCAGGTGAACAGACCCCTGCCACACAAAACCAATGGGAAGTATATGTGATATTAAGGAGTGTTTCCTCCATGTGCCATTTTAAGAAATGCTGCTCAAAGTATCGTTTAAATCCTAAATCCTATTCATGTTTAGGTCCTAATTTTCAGGCCACATCCTCTCCTGAGTTGATACATCGGCTACACCCCATGAATGAATCTAATGAGGCTTGTATTAAGCGGGCCGCCCCTGTGTGCGGAGCCGGTCTCTAATCACCACATCCTGCTTTTCAGAGGGCCTGGACGAGGCCCTACAGCTGTCCTAGTCCATCCTTTAAATGAACCATACAGGGTGGGAAAACAGGAACAGGTAAGGGACAGAAAAGTGAAACTTCCCTACAGCATCACTCCAAGTGAAAACTGCCAGACACACAGCTCTGAAGAGGCAGGTCCAGGCAGCAGAGTTGGGACAACTTGTTTGCTCTGTAATAAATCAACCCTCGGTGTATATCCATGAAATCAAGCATTCTCTAATTACTAACATTTGTGGAATAAATATAAGTGAAGCCACGATGGGAGGAAAGCGGAAGAAGTATGATTATCCAAAGTATTTTCTGGAACTGAACTTTCTAAAGGCCGATCCGTGTGGCCTTGGTGCCCGCTGGCTGGACCCCATCACCGCGCTCCGCCCCCAGCCGCTGCTTCTCCACCTGGAGGTCCTGGGTCACCCTGCTGAGCCCCTCCCTCGCTCGCTCTCCCTCTCTCCCATCCCCTAAGCCTTCCCTGGGGCTCTCTTCTCATCCACCTCTTCTCCTGTTCTAGAACTTTCTGGGGTCCCAGTCACGCCCAATGCTCCAACTCCCAAGTATGTATTCTAATACTGGCCCCCCCTCGGGGGCTCTTAGGTCAATTTTCCTGTGTGCCCCACCTCAAGCCAAGAAGCTCAAAGGCACCAAATAATCTCCCTGAAAGACTGCTCCCCCCACCTGCTCCCTATGGCATCATCAACCTCCATCCTCCTAGTCACACGGGTCCAGGTCCTGGGAGCTGTATTTCCTTCTGGGCCCGTGCTCTCTCCCTGCAACAGCCCACCTTTCCCGGGGATCCTAACTCCTAAATATCTCCCCCACCAGCCAGCTTCTTCCCACAAGGCTCCTGCCACCGTCTCGGCGAGAACGCATCTTCTCTCAGACTGCACACGTGTGCTTCCACATCTTTTCCTAGGACCCACCTCACCCCTGGCCAACACGGTGGCCACAGGAAAGACAGATAATCCTTTGTGAACTGCAAGTAGCTGGACCAGCTCAGTGACTCCCCACGAGCTCGACCAGATAAGTCCACGTTTTTATAAGAGAATTCAAGGCCTTTATGATCTGACCCCTTACAAACTCTCGGTTCATCCTCACCCCCCGTGTGCCTGCACGCCAGCCACTCTGAACTCCTCTCCCATCTCTGTCTTCCTGTCTTTGCGCAAGCTGTCCGTTCGGCCTTGGCCCCTTCCATATCTAAGTCCTGTTTGCCTTCAAGATTCAGCTGAACCATGATCTGTGAAAGTTTCTTGAGCATTTAAGGCAAAGTAAGGCGCTGCCCTTCTTTGAAATCACGGTGGTGCATCGCTCATCCAAGGCCTCTGACTGCACACTGACTGTGAATATCTATCTGCACCGACCTCCTTTCAGACTGTGAGCGCCTTGAGGACAGGAGCTCATTTCTAAAAATCGATTTGGTATTTCCGGGCGATGAGTATCACAGATAGCACGGTGCCTCCCCCAGGGTAAGTGTGCAACGCATGTCCCCTGGAACGAGCGCGTCACACCAAGAGAACATTAATTTTTAGCCACTCCAGCTCAGAGGAAAAGAACCATTTAAAACTCATACCGAATAGAGACGTTTGGAGACCGAGGCCAGCTGCAGCTCATCTCTGGGCTGCTCTAAGTTCTCTGACAAGGAAGCTGATGGCTTCAGCCTGTTTCCTCTGCCTTCTTGCCCTCTTCCAGGGCCCAAAGTGACTGGAACTCATTTGGTCTCCAGGAATGGAAGCCCACGTCCCAAGAGCTTAAGGGACAGGGGAGTTGCGCTGGCTTATGGAGTCTGAGGAAGGACTGTGGGAAGGGCCAGTGCAGCTGGGCCCCAGCACACGGTGGGACGAGGGACTCCACCTCGCCAGCATCTTCCCTCCACCTCCCATCTCTACTCTGCCACTTCCTTCCCTCTCTCTCTGCGCACCTTGGGAAACACGGCCAGAGATGGCTCCCAGGAAGACCACTTACAGCTTAAAAGCTCTCTTTGGTTTTCCACCCAAACAAGAACGAGAAGAGGCCCATTTGCCCAGCTTTGTTAGGTGCTCACCCCTGGACCAGTCAACTGGGCCAAGGGGCAGAGACCTACCGGACCAGCGTGGAAGCTGCCCTATCAAGGCTGCATACGCGGGGGGCAGAAGCTGCTTCCAGAAAAGGATGCCGGGGTCCACTACTCCTGTGACTCTGGACAGGACAGCTTCGGCGCATACTGGTTTGGAAACTCCACTTTCAGGAGATCGAAAGCTTCTCTGCCTTCCCTGTGCAGACAGCTTTTTTCTCCCTTTCATGTTACCTTCCTTCAGAAATTTTCCTCGCTCATCACCTTGTGGCAAACAAACATACATATAAACACATTACAATTTGATTCCCTGAATTTCTATCCTGCCTTGTGATCTCCCCTCTTCCAATGAGAAAAGGGTTTTCTAGGTAACCATGGATAATCTGCATACTTCCAACACCCCCAGTTTCCTGATCCTGGGAGCTCAGAGCTTTAAAATATATTTTATATAGGATACGACCAACCTTCTTAAAAACACCTTTTCCCCCTTTTCTTTCCTTCCTTTTCTCTATCTGAACATTTGGTCCAAACTGCACTATTTTTAAACCAGCCGTTTACTCAGAACCCAACTTATTGAAACCTAATTCCTGTTCCTACGTATCAGTCCTCACCCCACTTTTCTCTCCTGTAAGAAACCATCATAACTGATAGGAAAGAATTCCGGTCACTCGACCAGAAAATGTTACCAACTGGGGTGTCTTTTTGGTCTACATGGAAAGGGATGTCTGTTATATCCTGAGAAAATATGACGTAATGTATGAATTTTCTTTCTTTTTCTTCATCATTCATTCACTAAGATCTTTTAAGTGAGTGTGGTTACTATGTTCTAAAACCCAAAGATAGTAGAAAGTTCAAGACCCAGTGCTTGACACTAATTCACAGTGCAAGGGTGGAAAAGTGGATAAATGCAATGCGATATGGCAACTGCTAAAACAGAAGAATGTGTTAGAAATACTCATTCTACCATCACCACAGAATTTCAAAAACTGCATACCGGGTGCATGACTGGACGGATGATCTAGGAGAAATTACCATATTTAATGAAAGCTGGGCTCAGTGATTATTTACTCCAGTAAAATTTTGTGTAAATGTCTAGCCCACGGCTGCCATCTCTTGTACAAATATTTCACCTGCTTAATTTTCATTCCTAGTTTCCTCTCTCCTCATCTTACTACTGTCTCTTTCAGGAGCAAGTGAAGGCTAAGAAAAGTAGCCACACCTGTCAAACACAGACCCAAACACTTTGTGAGGTTCTGTCTCCTCTGAGAAGCAGGACACACGTGAGACATCTTACAGAATAGTCATTAAGGCAACTGGCATTTTGCTGATTTTGTCCTCGTTTCCGAACAGCGCTCGCGTGGAAAAGATGTTAGTGTAAACGAGACTTCGCCAGGTCCAACCTGGAATCCCCAGCCTTTGTCTGATGTGTTACCTGAAGGGAGAAGCCGAGGGGAGGACGTGCGGGAGGGGCCCTACGAGGCAGGTGGGAAGATGGGGCTCAGGCAGAGGTGACAAGCATGACCTGACTCCGCTGTGCACAAGCCTGGAACACACAGGACACCACGGGGCTCTGAAGTTCAACAGTGTGCCTGCTGGGGAAGTGGCAGGACCGACGACGCCCGGCCGGAAACCCTGGGGACCTGATGAGAGCCGTCGCCGCGTTCAGTGAAGTCGGGTTGTTGGTGAACACACACGACACGCCCTCTGGGGCTTCCAGAAGACCCTGAGGGGGCTCTGCTGGAGACGGAGACCCGTGTGAGCAGGTGGGTGGTGACCACCGTGACATCGGAACAGAGGTTCCTTCGTTCATGTCCTCGGCGTCTGACCCATCCTCTCACCGTCCCGAGCGGCCCCACTGAGACGGGGATGCCCTCCTTGTACCACGTTTCCTTGAGGCGCCCTTCTCTCCTCGTGTAAATCTCACAGAACATTCTACCTTGCTCTTTCCTCACTAGACCCCGATCAAATTCCCACGATGAAAACACCCTCCCTGGCCCCTAACTACACTTGAATAAACAGGCCACAGTGAAGCTACGGACTATTAAAACGAAACAAAACAAGCACAGGAGGACGCGCCTGTAAGGACCTGCTGCTCTCCTCGGTTTTCTAACTGCACCGCTCCCCATGTCCCCCCAGCACCAGGTCTCAGATTCTGCCTCGTTCAGACTCAGACCCCGATCCCAACTCTGATGCGGAGACCAGCTGGAGCCCTGGGCCAGCAGCTCCCAGCAGACCATCCAGGCGGCCCTGCTGGTGGCCGTGCCGCAACGCCCGGGGCTCGCACCCCAGAAAGTGGCCCCCACGGCCCTCCGAGACAGCCTGAGCCGGGCTCCACTCCACTCGTGGCTGGATGGCTGCCCCGAAGCCTGGCTCCTCTGGGACGGCCTGTCTGCCCCGCCTCACACCTCCCCATGCTACTGACTGCTCGGCCCTCTACCAAGTCCCTAAGACAGACACCCTAGACGGTGGGTACCACTGGGCCCACCAGTGCGCATCGCTGGTCCTTCCCCCTGGAGGGACCCCTCATCCCACACGTGGCCGCCCCCTGCCTTCTTTGGTACACCTCCTGGCTGCTGCTTGAGCCTCAGCTTGACCAAGTTAAGGAAAATAAGTCGCTCAGGAGACACTGGGGCTGCTGCACGGTGCCGCCCCCGCCTGCTTGCGGTGGGAGTCGCGGCCCCGGACTGTGTGCTGCCCCCGCCCAGAGGCGCTGGTGGCAGAAAAGGCTCGATTCTCACTCAGGACACCAGCCAGGTGAGGCCCAGGTCCACCAGGGCACCTCTGCCGCTCAGAGATCTGAAGTTTTGAAGACTCTCCCACACAGGCCTCACCTGTGTGCCCCTGAGACATCCTTACAAATGCAGGCCCACCTGTAGAGACTCGGCCCCCAAATCTCTACTGAGGATAACTGTGTGGGGGCACTAGGCACAATTCTGAGCTCGCACAGCGTCAGGCTGTATTTGGGTTCATGAGTCTCTTGGTCTCCAGGACAACACGACTAACTCTGAGGGCTGCAGTACATTCGGGGCCAAGCCTCCGTGGGCCGTGAAGAGTGAGGTGACAGACACGGGGACAGACGGTGAGGGAGGGCGGGGGAGGGCTGACTCCCATGGCTGTCTCCGGGCGTACATTTGGGTGGCAGCCCGTGGAAAGAAGTGACCCTGCGAACTGGGTTAAAAACTCTGAAGACCCCAAATGATTGAAAGCCTTTCTCATAATTGCCCCAGATGGTGGGCCCCCACCCCACTTCCGCCAGCAGATCGGAGACTTCCCATCCCGCGTGCTGCCCTCGGGGCTTGTCCCCACTTGCTCCACTCTGATCAGCACTGTGAGGGCGGACAGGCCACCGTCAAGGGGCGCGAGGCGCTCTCACCTGGCATCTTGGAAAGAGGGCGTGCAGTCTCCACGCTACAAAAAGGCACACAGGATGCCACGCGGAGACACAGCCAGAGGACCCCCCCGAAAACTGCTCACTGCAAGCTCAAGAGGAAAGAGTGGCTTCCGGGTTAGTTTCCACAGAGGTGTGCAGTGACACAGCAGGTCACTGAGGACGTGTTCACCGGGCGCCTGGCCTCTGGCCCAGCCTCACCAGCATCAAGCAGGTGCTTTGCTCCCTCCCTCCTCTGTGCAGACCTGCTCCTCTGGGACCCGGGCAGCCTGCGGGTGATCCCGAAGAACCCTTCCGCAAATGGCGAGGTCCCGGGGGACAAGGCCGAACAGGGAGTTTGGGGACTGAACTAATTGTGTTTTAACGCGTCTCATGCTGGTGGCCAGCACGGCTACTCTGTGATCACAATAAAGCGCACGCCTCGTGGGCTGCTTTAAAAAGAAGGCCTGGGGAAGGAGGGTAGGGACGGGATCGGGAAAAAGAAATATCAGGCCAAAAATAGTCTTCTTAGAACTGCCTTCCGGGCTGTCGGAACCACAACAACAGAAGTTCTGATACTCATGCCACCAGCCCTGCAGTAACAATGAAGGAAGAGCAAGGAGACAGGAGAGTTCTGATGCCGTCTCCTCAGCACCGCATGCTGTCAATTTCAAGGGGGACGCCATTTCTGACGAGCTCTCCCAAGATTCACTGGAGTTGGCTTCTCATTGCTGGCCAATCTTTTAGTTCCAATAAGTGCACTTACTCGGCTCTGTCTAAAGAAACAAGACCAGAGATGCAGACCAGAGACGTCAGTCCACCTGCCACTGCCCGTAGCGTTTTCCCAACATACAACCCAGAGAATGGTCCTGTGGACTATAGAGCCCTGCTGGCCGGTGTCTGTGCCACTGCACAAAGTATTTTTATTTTGTTTTGCTTAAAAATTTACTCCTCAAGTTGCAGGAAGACCAGGCACCGTTTCAGAGGACAGCATTACGTGAAGTCTCATTCTCTTCCGTCTAGTATCAGAGCTTCCCCATCATCTGTAATGACTGCCAAACCCCAGCTGACTCGCTCTACTGAGGTCACTCCTTATTTTAAAAAAACAACACAGGTTGACCGTGAAAGTCACTGATTTATACTCGAACACCTAGCAATTTTTTTAGAACGTTGTGCGATTTTCAAAGCATTCACATAGATAGGCTCATCTTGTGTCTGCGGCTACCACTTAAAGACGATATTCGTGCTCATCTTAAGTTGGCAGGTGGGGACTCTGAGGCTCAGGGAGCCCCAGTCCCAGACACCTAGGATGTGAGGGGTCAGGGATCAAGGCTTCTGACTCTGAACCCTGAGCTCTTTCCTCAGACTACACCGCCTCCCCTTCCAGTGCCATAAGCCATTCCTAGTCATCTAATAAAAGCTCCTTCAAGGAATGAAGGAGGATTATTAAGTATCCACCGAGCATCAGGATGTGAGCCTCCTTCCAATAATATAAACCCTGAGGGAGGGTGGAGGGAGTTACTGTGTCCTCAGCCCCCAAGGTGTGTCCCTCAAGTGGAACAGCCTGGAGAAGTTTAAGAGCAAGTGAAGAGTAAAAGACATGACTGAGCCAGCAGGCAGGAGCGGTACCGAGTCCCACATGGGGAGGAGGAAGGCAGTGCTCCCGTGTTTGTCCTGAAAACTGTCCGGCGAACCCTTCTGGCTGAAGGATGCTCGGCCTCTGGCTTCGTGTCCAGAAAGCGGGGCCGGGCGGTTTATGGTGGCCCCTGACTAGACCAACAACGGGCTGTGGAACCAACAGTGGCTTCTCCGCAGCCTGCCCAGACCTCAGGAACAGCCTGGTGCAAAGGGCTCCGCCCAGCAAGGGGGATGACGCTTTGCTCAGTTAATCAGGCTGCTTCCTCTCGGAACTGGTACTGGGACAGTGGAGGGGATGGGCCAGAAAAGACTTTGGCCAAGGCAGCAAGGGGCGGAGACATAAATGTGCGTGTAACTTGGGCTGGGGGGTGGCGGAGGGGACGGAGGACGCAGACACTGGCCAGGAGGGGCGAGGACAGGGACAGAGCCAGGGGCCCAGATGCAGAAGGTCTCTGGTCTCAGACCTGCCTCGGTTCTGAGTAGCTTTCCAGCCCTGACTCAGGTGTATCCTGAATAAATCCCCTCTGTCCTGAAGAGGCCACCATGAGGGACTCTGTCCCGGCAACAAAACAGCCTAACAACCCAGAGTTGTCTTTACAGAAACTGAACGTTTCCACTAAAGAGCGCTGACTCACAATCACAGTCAAGACTGGGGACGCGTCATTCACAAGGTGTCAGAGAGGAGACAGACACACAGGGTCCGCCATCCTGGCTCCTGGGTAACTCCCCAGACCGATGGCCTCTTCCCTCTGAATCTACAGCCCTAGACACGGGCCTCTCATTTCAAGTCGATGAAAGTTACTGAGCCTCAATTACGTGCAAGAGAGCAGGCAGGTCTTGATGAGGTTTAACCAAACTTGTTGTACCTCATGCTTTTTGTTGCTAAGTTCATTTCTCCTATGTTATCTGGCTCCGTAAGAACTGGGATCTTGCCTTGTGCCCCCAGTGAAGCCAATGTTTCCTATAACACAGGCACTCAAGAGTCAGTGGGTAAATTTGTTTATGGCCTGCCCCTTGTATTTACCATCTGGCCTTCAACAGAAAAGGTCTGCCACCCCCTGCCCTAGATATTTCCTGAGAGTCAGTATGCAGTGGGCCACCATTACTAAATAATGTATTATTTTCCTCAAGTATGTCCTTTTCCTCAGGGCTGTAAGAGCAAGGTTTACCTTTGGTTGTCCGTAACGAAGATCTGAAAAATAGTGGCTTAAACAAGATACTTCTCTCTCTTGTGAAAGTCTAAGACTGAATCGACTCCCCAGTGTCAGAGACCCAGGCGACTTCTGTGCTGTTGTTCCCCACACACAGCTTCCACTGCCAAGGTCACACCATGGTCCAGAATGGCTGCCAAGGTACCAGCCGTTACATCCACATCCAGGTAGAAGAAAGGTAAAGGACAGCCTCAACCCAGTTTTTAAGGAAACTTCTGGAAATGCCACTAAAACCTTCTACTTATAAATCACTGGCTAAACTCAGCTACATAGATACACTTTGCTGTAGAGGAAGCTCAGAAGTGTAGACTTTTAGTTGGCTAGGTTGGTTAGATAAAAATCAAAGTTATATATTTTTATAACGGGGGGTGGGATGTTGAGAGATAACTAGGAATCTCTGCCACAGGAACCTTACTGCCATCCTAGCCCCTCAGTAAGACAGTTCAGGCGCTGGGCAGGTTCTCCACTGCGCCAGGGCCCCGGGCTACCCCACAGAGTCTATTTTCTGTAAAGTTAGCAGACAGATATCATCTGCAAGCTCCAAAATATATTTAAAATCTGCCAAAGCAGCTGAAACCAAGTAGAAGCCAAATGGGAGGAAGTGAAGAGAAGGAACAGATAGGCAGATCTCAGAAAACACCAGCATAAATACTTCTTCAGAGCCAAGGGTTCCAGTTTAAAGTGCAACGTCTACATCACCAACAAGGGTCAAAACGGGTAAACAAAGGTAAATCTGTGTGTAACAAGTGCAGATTTGGGGCAGGAGGCAGAACTCCACGAAGAACCTAAGAGATGAATGAGTCATATTTAAAGAGAGGTTGGTTTTTGGCGGTGGAGGGAAAAAAACGCCTTACAGTTGTGAAAACAGCAGTCCTGAGTGACGGCCTTAGCCCCTCCCACCACACCAGCCCCACCTCAGCCCTGAACCTTGTGCGAAGAGCTGGTTCCGAAAATCCAATGCCTTCAAGTATGAGTGACAAAAAGGCAACCACACGCACTCCACTGACGCATCAGCCAAAATATGGAAAAAAAGATAAAAATGGCAGAAAACTTACTGACGGGGAAGTCACGGAAAAATGTTGCCTTTGGAGCACATGAAACTTCTGGCCAAATATTTTGCAGTGAATTTTAAAAACCAAATGAAGCAATTTGTTTAAGAAGGAAAAATCACAAAGCAGAAATGACCCCGGTCAGAGACAGGAAGAAAACAGGGAGAATTGAAATGCGAGCTTGAAGACCTCAGAAAAGGAGGGGAAACAAAGGAACTGAAGATGGAAATGGAGTGTGGGCAAGAAGAGGCCACAGAAGACCCAGCGTAGGGAGGTGGGCAGAGAGGGTAACAATGGGGAAGCACCCAAAAGGAAGTGGCGGGAGAGAGTTTTAAAACGTTAGAGAGAAAACAGCAGCAGGCAGAGGAGTCAGATAAAGAGGGGCGGGGCACGCATGTCTGGACCCCCAAGGGAGGGGTGAGAAGAAAGAGATCCTTACAGACATGATTCAAGAAAAATTCCCTAAGACCCAGGTGGAGCCAAATCTGATTAGAGAGAGACAAGGATTTACACCCCAGGGAGGGCAGGTCAACACTGAGAGGGGTCCTGCTATTAAACTTTAAAGATAAAGAATCTTTTAGGAAGAAGAGGAAAACACTCAAGCCCGGCCTCAGATTTCTTTAAATCAAGTTAAACTTGAGAAGACAACTGAGCAACACTTACAAGACCCTCACCAAAAAATGGGTGAGCCAAGGATTTTATATCCAGCCAAGCTGTCATCTAGGTATAAACAGAGAAACACGCAAGAGCTCATGGGATGTCGTTTCCCCGAGTCCTTGAGCACACTTCTAGATTCACATTTAACTCCTAGGACATAATACAGGTCTTGGCGTGTGCTAAGTGCTTAATAAATATTCAGTGAGAGACTAACAAAACAGCTTTTTCTCCACAAACTGCTCTTTCTGCCTCATTTCCTTGGTACTTGGAATGTGATATGGTAAGAGATCACTTCCCAAAACAATACCAAACAGCTCCAAGATTATTTAAAACCTTCTGTTTCATATCCTTTGTCTACTAAGGCAGGAAAGATTAAACATGTATTTTAGAAAGATTTTCAGAAAGTACTGGTATGCTGAATGTTAGCTATAAATTCCGAATACATTTGTATCTTAAGCACTAGGTTGCAGCAACACTTTATAACATACTTCCACACGCCATTTGCCACACGTAAATAAAAAAGGATAAACTCAGAAAGTTTCTTACTTACTTTGGATGTTCAAACTTGTCTATAAGATCAACTTTTTCCACCAGGTCTCCTCCAATTGTTCGGACTAAGTCATAGAAATCGTTCTCTGTGTAGTTCTCGCGAGGTAACCAGAATGAGATGTCGTTGATCACAGCAGGGTATTTGCTGAGAGGCTAACAAAAGGAGAGAAGAAAAAAAGAGATTGATTAGTTAGTTGGATGACAACGTTTAAGTTTTTCATGGCAAGTTTCACGTGGGCTAGTTAGAAAATGCTGAAAAGACATTATTTCAGCGCTTGAATTTTCAGGAACAAAATGAACTTAAGAGATAAGTCAATATTCAAAATTAGCAAATTCCATTATGAATATTATAGATTCTTATCACTCTCATGTGTAACACTACCATGTATTATACTCACCCTGCCATTAATGTTCAATTTAGTATAAAGCAATTTGAATATTTCAGTTTTTTTCCATTTGAATACTAGAGGAGAAAAGTCCACATTTAATTAACAAGCAATTCATTAACTTCTGTGATACTTTCAGGAAGCCGTTTTTATAGAGAAATAAGTAAGGGCTTGTCAAAATTGGTATTTCAATTAGTAATGTCATTATTTGTTAGTATTTCTAATTATTAAGGGAGTACTTCTAATTATTAATTATATAGGGGGTTATTTTTCAAATTATGCTTCTAAGGATGTGATAGACACAAAGGTAGCCATTCCCCCATTTTATCCCATTTTTTCCAGTTTATTGGGGCTCACTAACTAGTTCATTATATTAGATACATATATTTTTAGAAGTTACCACATTTGTTTACATGGCTTAAACATGTACATCACAAATACATATTTATATATTACAAACACACACATATATATAAGATAGCTGTGATGTAAGTTACCGCCACAATAAAAAATGTTTCATTAAACGTTTCATTACATAACTATGAAATCCATACAACTAAGGAAATATCTTCCAATCTGTTAGGAGAACAAGTTTATAAATTGACTTACACCAAGCCTGGTATCACCGTAAACCCCCTGGTGAATCACTGATTAGAAAAATATAAAACTTTTTAAACGGCAAAACCTCTGAAGAGCCAAGTACTCAAACATAAATGATTATTCAACTTGAAATACCAATAAAGTTGTCAAAAGCATCGGTTCAGAACACACATTTCAAACGAACATAATAAAGCTACCACCCAGGTGCTCCTGACAAAGTACCACAGCTCATGAAAAACACCCTGTTTTCTTGGAGTCAAGATCCTGTGATAAATAATACGCGGGTTAATGTAACATTGCGAGATGGTGGCAGTTGGGTGGTTACACAGCGCTTTTCCTTTTCCACTTAAGGAACGTGGAGATTCAGGAGTATTCGATAAGAGGCAGGGGTTGCCAAGAATTAGCATGAAATCGCCTCTTCGATGACAGACACGGGAGGAGGGACCCGACTGGGCACTGGTGTCAGGAACCCGAGAACATGTTGGTCAACGTGATAGTGCAGTCAGCCAGAGTACAGGCCCCAAGACGTTAAAAAATACATGGTATATGTTATGGTAAATACATAAAAACCAAGGAGAAAAACCCAGACCACTGTACTGCAAACCTAGTTCAAGCTAACAAGTGGGAACAAGTTTAAAGTAATGGTGACTGGTTCCTTGCGAACTTGCAAGCAGGGTCAAACCGCAGGCCTTTCACAGCTCCTGAAACGTCCTCTCTCTCACTTCTCTTCTTGCACGTGAATATCTTTTCATCGTTTTTTGTTTGTTTTCTTTTTCCAGTGAAAGCATGTGGGAAGCAAACTCTCAGAACCGACATGGCTGAAATCCCCACTCGTGAATCATCTGGCAAAGCACAAAATTGTAGGTTTACCGTTGTCTGCCCTCAGCGCTTGGAAAATACTTCTCTGTACCCGTTAGCAACGACGACAAGTCTGCTGTCGGTCGGAGCTGCTTCTGCGCAGGGAATCTGTCATTTCTCCCTGGCAGCGTGGAAGGGCTTCACCTTTATCCTGGCAGCTCTGATGACGTCGGGCCTGCATTTATCTTGGGGTATTCTGCCCGGGACTCAGCGTGTGCTTCCACTCAGAGGGTTCATGTACTCATCCAAGTTGGAAAATTCCAGCCACGACTTCTCTGTCCTCTTCTAGGACCGCGATTCTCCATATTGTGGGGCTTCTCGATCTGTCTTCCATTTCTCTTACCTGATTGATTTTCGGGTTTTAATCTTTACATATTTGTGCTGTCAAGCTCTCCACAGAGTTCTGGAAACACCAAGGTGACTTCCACTCAGCTTTTAGCCACAGCTAAGTGTGGCCAAAGGCTGACTCTGCAGCCGCTCCGGGCTACGCTTCTCCTCCGAGACCACACACCTGCGCCTTGGTTTTTATGGTGATTATGTTACTGGCAGCTGCCACCCGTGGGTGCGGTGGGCCAGGGACTCACCGGCACTTTCCGTGGGTCGTCCCACTAACACACAGAGCGCTCCTGTGACACATTCACTCTTACTGTTCCCACCGTGTCCACGGTCTGGGAGGATCCCACATGCCGCGAAGCGGCTGGGCCAGTGAGCCATGGCTGCTGAGCCTGCGCGTCCGGAGCCTGTGCTCCGCAACGGGAGAGGCCACAACAGTGAGAGGTCCGCATATCGCAAAAAAACCCCAAACAAAAACCCAAGGGGCTCAGGGGAAACAGCTCAGCTTCTAGTACTGTTTCCAGAAGAAGTCTATCCAGCGCAATTAAAAACTGTGTAAATAAGACCAAATCTAACATGTATCCCTCTGGTGCCTTCCATGACATTTCCTTGGCAAATGACTCATTTATCTTTTTGATTAATTATCTTGATTCATAAGCACTTCCAGTCTGTTTACCATCTATGTGCTTGTGTTCTTATCTCAATGAACTTAAAAATCAGTTTTTCCTATAAAAATACTATGCACCACCAATTACTTTCCTTACAGCCCTTACTTTAATTCCATCTACTTATTCTGTAATAAAAAACTGCTTCTTGAATTTGGCTGCCAGGTTTGGTACTTAACCAATACAGGTTGTTCTAACTCATGCTGCCTTGATGTTTACAGATTTTCTCACTCTGTTCCAACAATTTGTTTTGATTCTTACTTCGTTTCACTGAGCGCCAAGAGCACACTGCACTGGTCGGAGGGAGGCCCAGCTCAAACTCAGGAAACTTTTGTTCTGTTACTTCACCGAGAAACCACATGAGACCCACCAAGTTCTAATTCTAAGCATTCTTCCAAACTTTAAGGGAGTTTCCCATATTTGTTCTTATCTTTTGACAGAATGTCAGTTCTATTTGAAGATTCACAGGAAACGAAGAATTTCCATAAGGAAATCGCGTGGAACAACCCTTTCGGCAACCTTGGATTGGATTAACTTTCCATGTTTCTGTACCATGGCCCCCAAATACATACTGACCTACTCAAGAGCAGAAACAGGATTTGAGTCCTCTCCAATTAACTTTCAAGCTCAAGAGTTATTTATTTAAAACAAATCATGCTGCCACACATGAGAAAAGCAAGGATGGCTTCTGCTACTCTGGGTAGGCAGGTGGGAGAACTCCATCACTGCACGCGGCCCACATTCTCTTTAGGACGTAAGGGACGTAGAGCAAGGTTTCAGGGCGCTGCCTGAACATAACGGTCTTCAACTTAAGAAACAATGGAAAAAGTAAGCCTCAGAAACCTTTGTTCAAGTAAAATTTGGTCTGCGCCTCTGGTTAAATAATTGCAGGGGGGAAGGTCCTGCAGCCCAGATCACTACCCCAGAGCACTGGCAGAGGGCTGACACAGAAGACAAATGCTACAAATTAAAGACTATCTTTTAGGGGTGATATAAACTTTCTAAAGTTGATTGTGGAGATGGTCGCACATAGTGAATGTACTGACGACAAGTGACTTGCACAATTTAATTGGGTGAATTGTACAGTACGTGAATTACAGCTCAATAAAATTGTTAGGAAAATGATAAATGAGTAAGTAAATGTCACCGTGGAAGAAAGAAGGGTCTCTAGAATAGAAAACTTCTATCTCCCATTTAGTCTCTGTCTCATCTTCAGAACTTGTCAAAGACATCATTTCTTAAATTCACTTTTTTCAGGTTAAAAGATTGAGCCTTTTCAGAGCCAGCAATACTTCTGAATTCTCGTTCTCCTCTCAGAGGTAAACTACTTGCTGAAGTTTTGCACAGTCATTTAAATCTTCCACTAAATTTCTTGTCTGTATCTTCACAGCCTTACGCCATCACTGTATTTGAAGTGAGGTCACATATACTTTGACGATTATAAATTTTCCCAGGTAACCATGTTTACTGGGAGATGGATATTTTCCTCCCATATGCCTTCGGTAAGTGAATGGAGGCTCTAGATGAAAAAAATACATAATGGGAAACTAGGTCTGTTAACCGCCGGCCCCAAATTTGACCTGAAAATGGTATGTGCTCTGAGCAGGGCCTCGTTGAGCTGCGCCTGGTTCCTGTTTCTCTTATGTCATCTCCACCCTGCAAGTTCCCATTCTTACAGGGACTGGATGTGCTGTGAGGGCCGGGAACTTGGACTTGCCGAGGTTCATGCAGAGCTGGCCTTCTGACTACTACCAGTGTTCAGAGGAAAACGACAAAAATTAACCTGGGGGCTTCCCTGGTGGCGCAGTGGTTGAGAGTCCGCCTGCCGATGCAGGGGACGCGGGTTCGTGCCCCGGTCCGGGAAGATCCCACATGCCACGGAGCAGCTGGGCCCGTGAGCCACGGCCGCTGAGCCTGCGTGTCCGGAGCCTGTGCTCCGCAACGGGGGAGGCCCCAACAGTGAGAGGCCCACGTACCGCAAAAAAAAAGAAAAAAAAAATTAACCTGGAGAACTTAAGACAGCTGATTCCCAGCAGCTTGTTGAAACCTGGAGTAAACATCAAACCCTAGGCCTTTTACAGAGCAGTTCCCCTGGATCCGACCTTGCTCCCTCGTCCTCCCCCCTCACACCCCTGTCTGCTGCTCCTCTTAAACCAGATCCCTTGACACTACAGGTGTTCGTATTTCTTCCTGACCCCGTAATGCCAAAGAATCAGCCCCTGGGGGCGGGTGGGTGGGGCAGACCCCACCCTGTGTCTGTGTCTAAAGCTTTGTTCTCCATCCTGTCTGGTGACAGAAGGGCCCAGGGGAGGTGCATTGGGCAAATTACTTCTGAAAACATCTACCGACTTGGTTTTTCCAGAAAATAGTCTAATATCAACTCTCAGTCATAGGGTAGAAATGGATATGGAACAGAAAGCTAACTGTGACCACCTAAATTTTTAAGACAAAACATGGCAGCTGTCCCAGGCAAGGAGTGGAAGCAGGGGGGTGGGATGGGGTAGAGGAAAGCCCTCGAGATGCAAAGCGCTGGTGATCATAGTTGGGCGGTAGCTTCTTGGGTATCCATTGTATTATTATACTTCCTAAGTAAACATTATTTTCCAAATTTTAGATAATGAGAAAATTAAAGAAAAAAATGGTATCAGTGTTTACTCATTTACCCAGAGGAATTATGTCACAGAGGAAAACAATGGCCACAGTTTATGCATTCATATTTTTTAAATTGTTTTTTCTCTATTTAAAATAAAATTCCACCTGTTAATATTAGATTCTATTTCAGTAACAAAACCAGTGAGTTCAACTTCCTCCCGTTAAGGAGAAATGTGAAGCGTTATTTTCTTTTGCACCAAATCCACATGAGTCCAACAAAGTTTACCACACAGTTCACAGAGGCCAGGTGTGATCAATGCCTCAGTTCAAGGTAAATGGAAGGTGAACACGGGGCTCTGATGGAGAGGCCTCCATGCCCTACTCAGGTGGCAGCTGGCAGAAGAAGGTGCACTGAATTGGAGCCCGGGAACAAGATGGCCAGTGTTCATCAGCCGCCCACTCTGGCTAATCAGACCCCGTCCCTGCCACCAAAGAGCTCACAGTCCCGAGGGAAGGCGGCTGTGAAAAGCGGTCCCTGCCCTGGAGCAGAGGGGCTGACATAGCCTCTGTGTAAATATGGCTCGAAGCCTGAATGGGGTCACCAGATTACCCTCCCGTCCCCAGAGGAAGTCACACTTTCCATCCAGTAAGTAAAAGTCTCAGTAAGAGAAGCTCATTAAAGTAAGAAAACATGGAGTGCATACTAAGAAGTTTTGGGCCATCTGTCTGGTCAAAGGCCAAACCTGACAAGGAGAGAGAGATGGGCAGTGAGTAATTTCTGGGGAACAAGCTGCCATAGGACGCCCACAGGGCTCCAGTCTGCTTCTCTCTGGTGGTTGCACTGCCAGCTCTCCAGGACCAAGTTTCCACATCTGCAGAAGAAAGCACTGAGCACCCCACACTGTCATCCTATCAAAACTGTCCTCGGGACGCCACGAGGGGCAAGTCCACTGGAGAGGTGCTGGGCTTAACCAAGTGAGGCAGGGGGACCAGCCCCTCCTCTTCAGATTGGGTCTCCCCAAAATTTAAACTACAAGGACCAAGTGCAACCCAAGTGTTCCACCCCACTGGTTACCTGAGCCGTGTGTCTCACCTCCACTCAAATCACAACTCCTGTCACTTGAAGTGACCCTGGGTTTCCTGCCAGTTTAAAATCTGAACTATTCAGAGTTGGAAAAACAAGCTTTTCGGAGTTCCATCCAATAAACTTTATGCAAGATCGCTGAGGCTACCAGCAAGCAAAATCGTCACTCAAGAGGTACCATTCCAAGCTTGTTAATGATGAATTTCCCTTACGCAAAGTGAACGGGATATTTCCACACACCAGCTCAGCCACGAAGACAACTTTTGGGATTCCTTCTCTTCTCCCCAAACCACCACATGTGCTGGTTACCTGTACACGACATAAGGTTCTCACGTTCACACAACCACCCTCACAGTGGGAGGCCGTGTCGTGAGACAGGCTGTGTCACCCAGGCAAGGTGGATGGGGAAACAGAGGAGCAGCAGCCGTTGCGCTCAAGGGCGCAGACGTAACAAGTAACGAGTGACGGCAGAGGTGCCGTCTGAACACAGGTGTGTGTGGCCCCAAACCTCTGACTCACCATTAAGTCACACCTCCCCACCAGGGCCCCTGAATGTGGAGAATGCACGACGGCCGCTCCACCTTCCCCACGTCTCCCAGGAGCCCCTGCCCCATGTGAGCTGCGGCACTACGTGCTCCAGGCTCCTAGATGCCTCTGTGCGACAGGAGGCATCACCGAACTGTTATGAAGATTAAATGGGAAAATATATATTAAAAGCCCTTATAAATTACAAAACACCATAGAAGGTAAGATATGATTAATCATCCCTTTCTTTTTGTTTTGTGAGCTTTTTTTTTTTTTTTTTTTTTTTTGTTTTTTTTTTTTTTTTTTTTTTTGCGGTACGCGGGCCTCTCACTGCTGTGGCCTCTCCCGTTGCGGGGCACAGGCTCCAGACGTGCAGGCTCAGCGGCCACGGCTCACGGGCCCAGCCGCACCACGGCATGTGGGATCTTCCCGGACCGGGGCACGAACCCGTGTCCCCTGCATCGGCAGGCGGACTCTCAACCACTGCGCCACCAGGGAAGCCCTGTTTTGTGAGCTTTTTTAAAAAAATTCATCAGACGAAAGCCTAACAGTGGTTACCGTTGAGTTAGGGTTCACCACGTGCCAGGCACGGTGACCTCCTGCATCGTGAGATGAAGCCTATGGGGCGACCGCTCAGCTGCGACATCCCAGCTCTGCCACTTGCTAGTTTTGGTGACTTGGGCGGTTCCTTTAGCTCTTGGTTCCCCATTTTCAAAAGCTATACTTCCACTGACTAAGAGAAAATCTAATGGGACAGTTCCTACATACTTAGTGTTAGGGGTAAAAGAGGAATGTGACGGGGCTGTTAGTCCCCTCTGATACCCACACCCCGGTCAGCAGACTATCTGCTGGGACTATGTCCTCAGAGGCGGGGATGGAGCTGAGGGAAGGCTGGCACGCCCAGCCTGTCCTGCATCAGCCAGTGCACATCCTCGTGCAGGGTGACTCCAGGTACAACCTGCAGAGAGGACGGCCCAGGCCGTGACCTCATTACCTGTGGAGCCCGTGCTCTGGCCCAGGGGTTCTCACTCCGGCTGGCTGGTACCGGAGCCCCTCACCAACAGAATCGACATCCCTGGTGGCACCGCCGGGCATCAGTCTCTTTTCAGAACTCCCCAGGGGGTGCCATGCACAGAGAGAATCGGGAACCACTGCTCTAGCCTCTGCACTGCAGGAGGACAGTTTTTCACTCTGTAAAAGGACACTGGTCACACACGCATCCCTCTTCACTGTGGCTTTTGCGTAGCTCTGTCAACTTCAGATATAGGGTGCTGTCAGAGATGGCTGTCGTCTTAATTGGGGAATAAAAGGCCAGTAAGTGCTTTCAGGCCACCCTCTGCCCCCACTACCTCCAAAACCAGAGTTTCACATGTCTGTCACTGTGTTATCTCATAATTCACATACAATCATACCTCACTGAACATATTAAAAACATACATCACCTCACTGAACAGCCTTATGAGATAAATATTATTGCCTTCCTTTTAAAAATGAAAATACTGAGGCTCAAAGAGTTAAGTAATGGGCTCAAGGTCACAATAACCAAGACCTGAACATGGGCAGCCCACCTGCAGAGCTGTGAACTTGAGGCAGCAGGGCTGCTGGACCTCAGGGATGTTACACGTGCTCTCTTGAGAAGGTTCCACGGAAATATCTGTGGGGAGCTGGGGCCTGAAGGGGCAACTCAGAGGCCAAGTCCTCACTAGCTTCTGATTGTAGATCCTCACCCATCTCACTGCTTCTTGCTTATTACCAACAATTCCAAATTAATCTGATAAGAAACCAACGTAATTTACTAAGAGAGTGGATCCTAAAAGTTCTCATCACGAGGAAAAGATTTTTTTCTTTTTCTTTGTCGTATCTACACGATGGATGTTAACTAAACTTATCGTGGCAACCGTTTCACAACATATGTAAGTCAAGTCATTACGTTACGCACCGTAAACTTGTACCATGCTCTTTGTCAATTACGTCTCGGTAAAACTGAAAAATAGTAATTTATTCATTCCTATAGGAAAAATACTGTGATCACAGCCATCAAGACCTAGTCAAACAATAAATGGATGCCTATACTCCAACTCTCAAACAAAAATAAATAAAAATAAAAGGGTTCCATGGTCAAATAAGTTAGGGAAATGCTAGTTTCAGGTTTCTTACAGTAAGACATCTCAGAACCTTTAAAACACTAACAGGCTTTGTCAATCTCCAAGTAACGGAAGCCATGTCCCCAGATTTAGTCATAAAATCTTCTTTTGCCAGAAATACAGTATGGATCGTGTGGATGTAGAAAGGACAGGATCTGGAGCCACATGAGTGGAAACTGAAAATTATGGGTTGAGCAGTATAGGTTCTCTAAAGCAAGTAAATGTTTACAAACTTTATGCTTTTGGAAAATATTTCATTTACAGAAATCTACTCACCTTTTCCTCACGCACACGAAATCTCCTCAATTAAAATAAATCCTGTTGTTTTGACTCTATTTATCTGAAATGCTATTTACCACCACTCTACAATGCCTCTATAACAGGAAGACAATCGAAAATAATCTTACACGTAGGGATATTCTGACACTTACTGTTTTACATATTCAGTTCAACTGGCCTTTGTGAAATAGAAACCACTACATTCCCATTTTATAGATGAAGAAAATGAAGGCCAAAGAGGTGAAATGAATTGACAAAAGTCAAAGAATACCAAGTAGGTGCCAGAACATTAACCCACTTTTTCCACAGAAGCACATCCTCAAGTGCTGCCTGACGCTAAGGTCCTGACTGAACACTAATGACGTCTGGTACTGCTTTTACTTGCATTTTTACAGGGTTTTAAATGCATTTTGTTTTGAACCCTAATGACGTCTGGTACTGCTTTTACTTGCATTTTTACAGGGCTTTAAATGCATTTTGTTTTGAACCCTAATGACGTCTGGTACTGCTTTTACTTGCATTTTTACAGGGCTTTAAATGCATTTTGTTTTGAACCCTAATGACGTCTGGTACTGCTTTTACTTGCATTTTTACAGGGCTTTAAATGCATTTTGTTTTGAACCCTAATGACGTCTGGTACTGCTTTTACTTGCATTTTTACAGGGTTTTAAATGCATTTTGTTTTGAACACTAACGATGTCTGGTACCACTTTTACTTGCATTTTTACAGGGTTTTAAATGCATTTTGTTTTGAACACTAACGATGTCTGGTACCACTTTTACTTGCATTTTTACAGGGTTTTAAATGCATTTTGTTTCAGTCATTTGAAGATTAGTCCTCTCGCTATAAGTTAGACGGCTCCCGGTTAACCACACATTTTGATTAACCCCATTCCTCAACCGTGGTGGTTTACAGAGAAGATATTATAACGAGGCTTCTAAATAACACGGCTGAGTCTCGTTATGATTACTAGGGCTTTAGTACATCAAGGAGCCAATCCTGAGGACCAACAGCCTTTAAAAAAAAAATACAGGTGGTTTTTGTGTAGTGAGGTGGATGGACCTAGAGTCTGTCACACAGAGTGAAGTATTCCCTTTGCTTCTATCCTCTGAAAGAGGTTGTAGAGAATTCGTATAATTTCTCCTTAAATGTTTGATAGAATTCACCAGTGAACTCATCTGGCCCTGGTGCTTTCTGTTTTGGAAAGTTATTAATTCTTGATTCAATTGCTTTAATTGATATAGACCTATTCAGATAGTCTACTTCTTGTGTGACTTTTGGCTGGAAAGAGAAAGACAAATACCGTATGCTAACACATATATGTGGAATCTAAAAAAAAAAATGGTCATGAAGAACCTAGGGGCAAGATGGGAATAAAGACACAGACCTACTAGAGAATGGACTTGAGGATATGGGGAGGGGGAAGGGTAAGCTGGGACGAAGTGAGAGAGTGGCATGGACATATATACACTACCAAATGCTAGTGGGAAGCAGCCGCATAGCACAGGGAGATCAGCTGGTGCTCTGTGACCACCTAGAGGGGTGGGATACGGAGGGTGGGAGGGAGGGAGACGCAAGAGGGAAGAGATATGGGAACATATGTATATGTATAACTGATTCACTTTGTTATAAAGCAGAAACTAACACACCATTGTAAAGCAATTATACTCCAATAAAGATGATAAAAAATTAAAAAAAACAAAAAAAGTACAGGTGGTTTTTATTTTTAATCTACAAAAAAGTAAATATTTACTTTCTTCACAAAACTCTGCTTTCTTTTTATACAGAGTTATTCCTAAAGACCTCTAGCACCATGGTTTGGAATGAGAAAGAATATTGGAAGAGGGCTATTGCAATAATAAAAACAATGCATTTTTATTCCTTCTGCTGCCTCTTGTCATTTAGTTTCCATGTAACCTAATTCTTATTCCGATCAGAGAAGAAGGAACTGAAACCAGGATTTTATTAACACCATCGATATCTACCCACGCTCAGGGACACGCGCAAACACAGTCCTCTGCTTCTAATTATGCATTTTACACATGAGCCTCCCTGGCCGCTCTCCACGCAAATGATGAATAAAGTAGCTTTTGTTTTCAGAGATTTATTTCAAACACCTCTTCATTAAGTGCTACTTAGAGGCAGATACATATCTACGGAAGGTTAAAAAAAACATGCTGATAAAATAACCATCAAGGAAACATGTCAATGCAGAACCTAAGATGGTCCTTCTCCAAAGGACACACTTGAGACACACACACACACACACACACACACACACACACACCCTAGGGAGGAAGGAGAAATTTATTACAAAAAGGCCTTGAAAATCTCTTTTAAAATATATGACATTCCCATGCAGACAGCAATAAGCACTTGAAGATGCGGCTGGAAAATGGTGGCTGCTTGTTTGCTTGTTTGTTTTGATGGTGGGAGTGTTTGGGGGGAGGGGTGATGCCCAATTCCACCAGAGGGTCTGGTGAATTCTGCTGTTTCTGCCTTACAGCTCGAACGATGGGCTTATGAACGTAAAGGAAGCAGAAACCGGAATTCTGATTCGGCGTGGCATCCACAGCCAGACAGCAGGGAGCTGACCGCTTCTCTCCTCCCTCCCCTGGGCCCCCTCTACACTCTCAGGGGGCCGAGGGGGTGAGGCCAAGCTGGCGCTGCTCCAAAACAGAAATAGAGAGGTCTCCTGGAAAACCCATCTTCCTGCATTTGAACTCCACCACAAACTGGATGAATAAGCTATTGAACCCTGAGGCAGAAGCAATAATTTCCTCAAAAGGCCTCGCATTTAGGGACACAAAAGAGAACACAGGCGTCCCCAGCGGAAACAGCCACCTGCCTGTGCGAAGGCCAGGCCGGGCTGTGGGGTCATCGTGTGCCCTCCTTCAGGGTAGGAACCAGGATGCCGGCACTCAGACCCGGCTCCAGAGCCAGTGGCCATGGGCCAATTATGTGTCCTTTCTAGGTCTTGGTTTCCTCATCTGTAAAATGGCCTGGAAGCATGACAGAAGGATCTGTTAAACAAACAGACAAACAAGTCTATTTGTAAATACAGGACAGAATGAGCTGGTTTCTGATACTGAACAGTCTGATTTGTTAATAATTTAACTGGCATCGTGTTTCAGAGGGAGGGTTTAAGTTGTCATACAATGAAATCCCTTAGAAATAGAGCCGTCTACATTTTACAGATGGGGAAACTGAGGCACCCAGAGGGCACACAGAAGCATGTATGCTTCTAGGGCAAGGCCTGCCTCAGGCTTCTCATCCAGCGGCACCCACCATGGGCTCTGGATAAACACTGTGACCCAACTGACTCTCCCGAGGTCTGAGACTTCACTGGGAACGTAACCTCGCTAGAAATGCCTTTTATTCTAACTTCATCCCTTCTACGGATTCTAGTTGCTAAGAAAGAACAGTGATATACTTGGCATGCTGAACCATTCTGTTTTTACAATGGCTTTTGTTGAGCATGGGGATTATGTACCAGGCACGCGGAACACTCATTCGTTGGTGAGATGTTTGTTTAGAGCGTCTAGGGATGAACGTATGAGGGCTGGAAAACACCACACTGGGCAGCACATTTACTTCTTAAAGCCCATTAGGCCTTGCTGAGCCACCGTTCACATGCTGCACATGTCCCTAAGTGTGCTTCACTGGTTACCCTGCCTTGAAAAAACACACGCCATCAAAAATAAACTAACAGGGCTTCCCTGGTGGCACAGTGGTTAAGAATCCGCCTGCCAACGCAGGGGACACGGGTTTGAGCCCTGCTCGGGGGAGATCCCACACACCGTGGCGTGACTAAGCCTGTGCGCCACAACTACTGAGCCTGCACTCTAGAGCCCACGAGCCACAACTACGGAGCCCGCGAGCCACAGCTACTGAAGCCCGCGCGCCTAGAGCCCACAATGAGAAGCCCGCGCACAGCAACAAAGACCCAAGGCAGCCAGAAATAAATAAAAAATAATTTTAAAAAAGAACATATCACATCACAGAACTTGCAAGGTTGAGCGCCCTTGTGTCAGCAATGACATCAGAAACTTCATTATTTCATGCCTCACATTTTAACATAAAGGACCATCCTATTTTGCTAAAAGATAGTAGAAAAAGAATTTTTTAACTTTGGTGAAGGTCATTTTTCTTCAATGGATGGAGTCTGATTAAAAGTTTGCCTTGCCGTGGAGAGTTTTACATTAGTCCACATGCACGAGCTCGGAACTGTCTGGTAGCCAAGGCCCTGCCACAGGTGAAGAGACTGAACGCAAGAAATTGCTGACTGTTCTAACCGCCTCCCCCCAAGGCAATCCCGTAACGTTCAACCTGACAGCTGTATCACTTAGGACAATTCTCAGTTTCCTCATCTATAAAATGGGGATATTCTCAGTACCTTCTTTATGGTGTTACATAAAGATTACAGAAAATTCATGGAAAGGGCTTAGCGTTGTCTCTGTGGGCACATTAGTGCCTAAGGTACCAATGTATATTAGCACACTGTAGTAACGATACTTGCGTCTGGTCCTCAGGCTGACTTACAGGAATAAATCCGGGCGGGCACCTTCCTGTGGTCACGGTAAAGGGTCCTGGGAAACGAGAGCCCGGCTCCAGCCAGGACACCTCCCAGCCCCGGTGTGCACAGCAGGACACCTAAGCCTGCCTGCCCCCTTTGCCCTCCCTCTCGGCATTAACTGCTGTTAACGCAGCCTCAGTTTTCACAAAGCAGCTGTCAGCTGGAGGACGGTCCAGAGCACAGAGCCCAACACCTTGCGCACCTGGCTGGGAGCCCACCTGTGCCGTGCCTGCGTGATGCCCTGGGGACACGGTTCAACCACAACGCTGGCTGCTGCTCCAGCAGCAGTGCTGGCAGGAGAGACACATGACTGCTTTTTAAATAAAAAGCAAAATATAGCCCATATAAAGGCTTTCTACTTTTCTGCCCACTACAGCCTTCCTCCCTTCTTCTTGTTTTCTGTTTGTTGTGTTTTTTTGTTTTAACTTCTTTTGCATTCATAGTCAAGAGAGCACGCACGTGTTCTGGAAAGCGCTTCTCTCCCCAGTGATGCCGGCGCCCCTGAGGCAGGAGCCATCTCAGTGCTGGGCACGAACCAGACTCTCAGTAAATGGATGGTGCATAATTGATGCTGCAGATCCAGTCGTGGCAGCGGCCTCTCTCCATCCTTCTGAACGGAGCACCACATGAAGGCTGCAAACCCATGTCCTTTTCTGGCTTCCCATCAACTCTGCCATGCTGCTGCGATTCCAAATACTTGCCTTAATTATTTTATGCACGTTGAGGGATAACTTTCCCGAACCCATGAGTATACAACTTTCCCAACGGTTCTGTTTATCCTTTATACTAAACAAAGGTGTGTTTTGGCAAACTATGTTCTCCGCCAATTGCACATCTTGGCAGATAATGTAATATATCTGTAATTTTTAACAGATAGAAACCAGCACTCCATTTGGGAGCGAGAGGGCTACGTCGACCCAGAGGGTGGGGTCCTGTCCCTAAGAACGGCTTTCTCAACTATCACCGCATGAGTGATGGGCTCCAGCAGCACAGTGATAACTTACATCCTCAGAGCACTGTCCAGTACCAGCTCTGTACACTCAGTGACTTCTCACGCAAGGTCTAAGGTACTCCTGTCATTGCAAGCCGGAAGGACACCATGCCCATTTTACAGAAAAAGAAACTGGGGTTTAGAAAGAAGGAGCATCTGGCTAGAGCGCCACATGGCGGACAATGCTGCTGGCCATTTGGGTACCTGAGGTTTAGGTGTGTGAAGCTGGTGGCACAGGGCGACTCGGTTTCTGGTGGTAGCCTTCCTGGTGATTGGACCACAGTGTGGTAAGAAACACTCTGGAGCCTCAGTTTCTTCAAGTGAACTCCACCCTTTCTTCCCACAGGTACTAAGTTATGGCAAAGAAAAAGCAGATAAAATCAAGGGCAGAAAAAAAAAAAAAGACAAAGGAAGATAGGATGAGGACTACTTCCCCAATGGGAAGGTAGTATTTTTCTAAAATGTTATTTTATTTTTAAACAGATTTGCAGGTATATATAAGTCTTATTTGTGTCATCTGTGAGTGACAGTGTTGCCATGGTGATTACGTGTATGTTTACAGAGAAGAAATAACCATAGAGAAATCAACAGTGTTCGAACAAGACACACAGTGCTGTCCGCAGACCACCTCCATCCCTCCACACAGGATGGAGAGAATGTTCAAATGGGTAGAAGAAAAACACCGCCTTGGGGGAAAAACAACTTGATTCCTCTGCTGAACTCAGACAAAAGGCATTAAAACGGCATTATTTTTCCTTTTTGTGGGCAAAGCCCTTCTAATAAAAGGTAAGAGCTATCCAAAATAAAATTTTGGTACCTTTACTCTTACCCAGATACAGTAAGGCCTAACATGGCAAGAGGAGAAGGGTTTATACACAGCACTTAATATTTTCATTTAAATATGTTATTAGTACACTAATGTTATCAGTACACTGATATAACAGTCAAGATCTACTTAGCGCTTACGATACGTCAGGCCCTGTGCTAGGAATACTACGCACGTTTAAACTGATTGGCCCTCGTGAAAACACTGCCCTCTGAGGGGGAATTAATATTATTCCCATTTTGCAGGTGAGAGAACAAGCCCAGAGAAATCTTGTGAGCAGGAGCGTCGGGACCTATTCAGGCAGTCTGGCTCTGGAGGTCCTGTCTTACGAGCATTTTGTTTATCTTTGTATCTCTCTTTTAACTGAAAAGGTAACGAAGTCCACTGCTCCCCCACCCCCCTTGCATGTGGGTTTCTTTGTGGTCATTTGTCCAGGGAGCAAAAGGCAAACGGGGCGTGGGGTGTGGGGGAGGAAGGGGAGGCTGCAGAGGCAGTTGTTTGAGCACAATCCCTCCAGAGTCCAGAGCGCCCTCCCCGGGTGATGGACCCCGTCCAGTGGGAACAGGCCATCCATTACCAGAGCTGCCAGAGGGGTCGGGAGCGGGGCTCTTGGACACCAGCACCAAACGTGCTGAGGAAGAGGTGCCGGGCAGCCAGCAGAGGCCCACCCATAATTTATTCTCGTCTAACTGAGGGGAAGTGTTACCAGATTTCAGGAAAGGCTGCAAGGGGATACTACAACGCATACAATGACAATCTATCTTTGTCTTCGGAAGTACGGCTAGATATTAGTACATCCTGCTTTCTGGGTCTATGCTCTCACAGAGGCTCCACTCTCTTACTTCCCTATAGATTTAGTAAGCGGTTTAATGGAAAAAGTGAATGTAATTCTATCCTTCAGAAATGACTGTGAAGAAGAAAAAAAATATGACAGAATCACATCAAGTTCGACAACATATTCCACCAGGCTCATCTTATAGTTTTCCTGCTCTGGCCGTGGGTTCATTCTTTTCTATGAGGAGCCCTGTTTCCTCTCAGTGGAAAATGGTATTTAGAAACCAAGACCTGGGCACCAGGTGTGCTCACTGATACTGTCGTATCATTGTTTCTAGGCCCTCAAAGTGGGCAGAGCTGAGGTAGGGGAAACACACACATTCATAAACACAAACACATTTATATTTTCTACCTAAAAACCATGAATTTACATCAATTCCTCTAATTCCAATCTAGCAACCAGGGTTCATTCTTGCCCCTCCTTTTCTCACATCTGTAACTTTTCTTCAACAGTGAGAAACTTCACTCCCATAATCCTCAGTATTATCTACTCTTTTGCTCAAGCGAGAATAAATAGAAGACAGTCTCAGAACTGCTCACCCGTACCACTGTTTAAAAAAAAAAGACCCTGGTGACTAGAGTTCAATATTTTTTAGTCTTTTTTGGTGTAAAATTTACACACGTGGAATGCACAAATCATAAATGTACATTTCCACAGGCTTTGATCCATGTATACATGCTTGGAACCCAGCTATAAAGATATAGAACACTTCCAATCAGCCCAGGTAATATAAAAGTTGTCTGAGAACCAGAGAGACACATCAAAAGGGCCTAGGAGGCAGCTTGCAGGGTCTCTCACTAGCCAAATCTGGGGAAACAACAGATTCACAATAAAAAAATTGATAATAATGGAATACAACTCATTGCCTAAAATAAGCCGTAAGTCCTTCTTACGTGTACAACTGAATGAATAAATATATAAACAAACAAGTGAGGGAGAAGGGAAAGCTCTTCCTGGTAGAAGAATGTCAATTCAAACACCAGCTTTCACTAATGGACACTAAAATCTGTGAGTAAAATCTTGATGAGACACAAGAGCTTCAGAGAGCCACCCTGTCAATAAATTACCTGTTATTTACAAAGGGCAAAAGTAACCTTCTGGTAGAGAAATACGGCAGGCATTACCTTAACCTAGTGATCAGAGCTGTCACCACCCATATGGGCACAAGCTGACATGGTCCTCCTGATACAATGCAGAACACTGGAAAGGACAAAGCATCACTTCTGTGGTCTTCCCCTGAAAAATGCACAACCTGAATCTAATCCTGAGGACACTTTGGACAGTTCAAACTGAAGCCCATTCTATGATACGACTCCCGTGTACTTTCAAAGAATGTCAAGGTCAAGAAACACAAACAAAGGCTGAGAAATTGTTCCGGATTAAGGGAAACCAAAGAGATGAAACAACGAAACACAGTATTTGAAATCATACTGGACCCTGGACCCAGAATAAAATAGCAATAAAGGAAGTTATTGGGAAGGCTGACAAATTTGAAAATGGGCTACGGATTAGATGTTGACTCAACGTGAAATTTCATGACATTATTAACTGTATTGTGGCTACGTAAGAAAAGGCTCTTCTTAGAAAATACCTGGTTAATGCATTTAGGAGGGAAGGGCATACGTGTGCTACTTGATCTCAAACGTTTGGAGGGGGTATATATATATATACATATACATACATAAACACTATGTATGTACTCAATCCTCATTACGTATGTCATAAAAGATACAATATGTACATATTCGATCCTCATTATTCACAGATTCCATATCTGCCAATTTGCCTACTCCCTAAAATGTATTTGTGCCGCAAAATCAATACTTGGGCATTTTCTTTCTTTCTTTTTTTAACATCTTTACTGGAGTGTAATTGCTTTACAATGAATGGTGTGTTAGTTTCTGCTGTGTAACACAGTGAATCAGCTATACACATACATACATCCCCATATGCCCTCACGGTCATTTGCAGACATGAGCAAAGTGCAAAAACACGAGTTCCCCGATGCTCACATTCTCACCTGAGGCTGAATCAGGCAACCCGCTGCCTTCGTATTTCTGATCATACTGTAAATAAGTGTCCTTTTCGATGTCTACTTAGTGCCACGCTCTTCTTATTTCTGTGCTTTTTGTGGGTGGTTTTGCACGTGCACTTGGTATGCTCCCTGTTCGAATACAAATGCTGCTGTCGAAGGGTCCCTGGAAAAAGTCTGTCAGCCTTCACTCTGTAGCAGGCTGACCATTCCTCCTATTTCACCCTGATTTTAGTCAGCAAATACCTGTAGTCACAGATGACAGAGTTCAGCCGAAAGCGTTCTGCTTCCCTTACGTCAGCCACCAGACGTCCCTGAAGGCTGCAGCGACCCCACACCGCCCAGTGTCACAGAGAGAGCCAGCCCCGGGCGGCCGAGACGAGAGGGGGCAAAGCTGCACGGAAGGGCCTCCCAGGCCCAGAGGCAGAGAGAAAACAGGGCCTCCACGGGACAGGCTGGAAAGGGCCCTGATTTAGCCCTGTGTGGAGAAGGCACCCAAGCTGTGCTCAGTGCTTGCTGAATACACAGTGTTTAGTGCGAACACTACAGTGGAGGAGGGCAGGGAGGATGTGGGGACAGGAGGACGGAGCAGGTGTGATGCACAGGGAGGAGAAGCACAGGCTCCGGGCTCAGCAGGGCAGGCTCTGAAGGCGCAGCACCCCCGGACCGGCTCCGAGACTCAGCTTCCACACCTCCATTGCAACAGGGGTATCGGAGAACAGCACCTATGCCGCGAGGCTGCGATCACGTGAAATCACACACACGCGCGAGGGCACCAGAGAGGAGGGCCGGCTGAAGCACACTGTGTGGCCCCTGGTGAGAGCTCAGTAAAATCTGGCCACTGTTTCCAGCGAGAGAAATGGGGGGGCAGGGCCTTCCTAGGAGGAGCACTGGAGCGGAGGCATGGCTGGAACCCCAGTGAGGACGGGGACCCCATCTTGGGCACAAGCTCAATGATGAGTGCAGAGTCTGGGTCCCAATAGACTCGACAAGGAGTGTGCAATCAATGAACAAATAAATAAGGGACTTCAGAGAACAGAAGTCCCGTGTGACTTAATTAAGAGGGCATGAGAGAGGCAGGGGCGGCAGACAGGACAGGAAGGGATGGTCAGTGAACAGAAAGCTGGACATCACGCTAAGGAGCTCCCAGTCCGCTCTGGAAGCAGCGGGGAGCTACTGGGATCATGAAAACGAGACAGTAACATCGTGATACGGGCATGATGGCTGGAAACGGCAGAACCAGAGCTGGGGGACCACTTCGGCGGCTTTTACAACAGCGTCGGCTAGACGGTCTCAAGGGCAAGGCACGTGAGAATTACCAGGAGCACAGGAAGAAGAGATTTCTGGGTCCCATCCCCACAGGTCCCGACTGGGGAGGCCTGGGATGGATGGAGGGATGCTGAGAAGAATCAGAGGAGGAGAAGAGGGCAGATGAGGGATTCGCGCCGATGGCCTTGGCTTTTCCCAGTGATAAAATGGGGTCATTTGTCAAAGGCTGGAGCGGGGTTGGCTGTGGCACAGACCCAGAATCCCGACAAGGGAGCACATGTCTGAGGAGGGCCACTCAGCTCAGCCCTGCTATTTTTAGGCATATTCGGGTGTGGGAGCCTGAGGGCTTGTGACTTAAAGTCATCTCTGAAAATGCCGGGCTCAGGGCATCCCGACCACAGTCTCCCGGAGCCTCCTGTCCACCGTCTGCTGCTGTGACAGCCATGGTTCTCCACGTGCTTCTGCGAGACCTGTTTCTACAGGACCCGGCAATCTTTTCCATTAAATTATCTATTATTATTTAATAGCTAGGTAAGCATCTAAGTCATTTTGAAATGAAGGTTTTAGGCCCATATGTCACAAACGAGGCATGAATTAAGTCAGGCCAAAACGAAACGGACCTGTGTCTCTATGGCTGCTGGCCCATCACGCAGGGTCCCACCCATTCCTGCAGCCCCTCCTCTGATTACAATAAACGGATTGGTCAGTAAGTCATGCTTGGGGCTCCACCTCAATTTACGTACCAATGGCTGCATATTTGCCTTTAATAGACGTGGCTGTGAGAACCTAAGTATAATAAGTGAACAACCATTGAAGTGTCAAGTTACATCTTCGTGAGAAATCTGAAAATGAAACAGCCAGTGAATCTGTTTGTTTCTTCTATACTAGGAACTAAAGCTAATCATAGGATGGGAGGATAAATGTGAATTATTTCAGAGTGGCACGGTAACGGAGGTGCTTCTTTCACAGAGAAACACGTAGAAACCGGCGTGATCTCTGGTGTGCAGCTGGAAATGCACAGCGGCCAGGCCAGTGCAGACGCTCTGCCTGATTCCAGGGGCCTGTCAATCATCCTTCTTGTTCTAGGTCTAGAATCTGCTAAACAATCAGGCGCTCTCTTTGCAATCGCACTGAGGCTCCACACCCAGAGACATGGCTTTCTTTGAGGTTGAATCAACCGATTAACGAGGTGTGTTTTCCATTCTCTGTTTTTCTTTGAAAAGGTTAAATGGCACAGTGCAATTTCCTGTGAAGCAGGTGTGCAGCTAACAAGGTGATAATTGGGAAACTGAGTGAAAAGGAAAAACCCTATAAAACTAGAAATCTGCGGTATCTGGGAAGAGGGCAACTGAATTACCTCTAGAAGATGCAAAAGTTATGGTAATACAATGCTAAAGATGCAAATTGAAGTCCATAAGAGTGAAAAAAGGAGGCATTATACGGTTTTTATCATTCCCCCAGGATGCAGCGGGCACACCATAATATTCAAGATTGTTGAAGCTTTAAACAAATAGTGCAAAAGCCAACCTGCGATATCCTCTTCTCTTCTCATTTCCTCACATTTTCCACAAAATAAACACGTTAGGAAGATCTTCCAAATATTCAAATATGGATAGCATTTACTAGAACATTGGATTTCAATTTTTTTTTCCTTCCACTATTCGGTCTTGGTCAAGAAAACAATATTTTCTGCTTAAGATACAGAAATGTTTGGGAAGAAGAGATCTCCAAAACCTTCCAACAGCTGTGATTTCCTCTCTTTCTCTCTCTCTCTCTCTCTCTCTCTCTCTCTCTCTCTCTCTCTCTCGTTTCTCTCTCGTTTGTAGTAATGTGATGTTAGCCTTCATTGATGACCTGCATTTATATGTAACCATCCTCAAGCAAGGTCCAAGAGCCTGAAGTATCTTACGCGTGACATCAGCAGTGCCCCCCGCTGAGCGGACACGCAGAAGGACTGTGCGTCTGGCCCTGTGGTCCCTCTTCCTTCCCTGCCCCCTCGTTAATGTGGACCTCTGGTCTGGAGGAAGCTTCATCCAGACCTGATTTGTTAGCCCTTGCACGCTGTCTTCGTTCTAGCAATTCACTGGCACCAACGCTGGGTTCACTCACCAGCCGCATCTCTCGGAAGCGACGCCCACTCCGCCCTGCCCTGGGCCATCCACCCCCCTACCCCACCCCGCTGGAGCTCAGCCCTGACTCGTCCTGCACAATAAACACCCCTGCTCCAGTTTCTCATTTCCGCCTGGGCCTGAGAGGCCACCTGGACCCAGCCTCGCCTGCCGCCATACCCTCCACTGAGGCCCTGGCTGTACCAATTAAAGCGAACGAGACAGTGGCAAAGGCGACACCGACGAAAAGCAGAGCTTGCAAAGGCGACATCAACGGAGTATGAGCTCAGATGCTTCCACCCAGGTAAATTCTCCAGATCTGTAGTTTTCTCCCGTTTCCCAACCACCCAGCCCCAAAGCCAGAAACCTGGGGATCACTTTCTTTCTCGCTTATCTTGACCTAAGGTGTGTAAACACCCAGGTGGCCCAGGTCAGCACGAGTTTGCTTGTGTAGCTGCAGCGCAGTGATGAACAGACCCCTTCAACCCTCGAAGGGAGCGGATCTCAACTTAGATGACAAACCATATGGTCACTGCATCCCTGCTCCCAGGACCCAGGGCCCTTCAGTTCCATCTCCTAAAATGTCTCGAGCCCAAACCCGACTGTCTCGTCTCTCCACTGCCGCCCTCTTCGATCTCGCATCATTTCTTTCCAGTCCTAGGCAAGGCCTGGAGTGGACTCCTGGACTTGTGGTCCCCACCCGCCCTTCATATCTTCAGAAGTGGGATAATCTAAAATGGAAACCTGATGGTGATGACATTTGGTATCTTGCTAATTGCCTTTGAGAGAAAATTCAAACCCCAGCCTTCACATCCTCAGCATGCCCTCGCCCACATTTCCCCTCAATCTCAGCGGAAGCACCGACGGGCTGGGTCGTGCCTCCAGGCCTCCACTCGGCCCAGGCTCACCTTCATCAGAGCCCTTCGCTGTGTTCCTGTCCCCCCACCAGCACATGCGCCACGAGGGTGGGGAGCTGCGCTCTCTGCATCCCCAGCGTCAGGCACAGTGCCTGGCACGAGAGCAGATGCTCAAAAGGTTTTGGAATGAATAATTGATAAGGTTCTCGTGTTTGGGAAAATCCTGTCACATTTCGTTCACATCAACTAGGGTCTCAATGAACAGCAGGTAAACAATTCCCTTTGTGGATTTCATGCAGCCTGGGAGGGATCATTTCCCCTCGCTATGCTGACAACCTAACTTGGATCAGAACCACATATGAAAAGAGTGACAGAGAGAGAGAAAATGTCACAAAGAAAAAGACAGCGAGAGACAGAGACAGAGAGATGGAAGGAGAGAGACAGACGCAAGATGGAAGCAAGAGGGAAAGGCAGAGGGAAAGGCTGACGTCAGCACAAACACGCATCAGCCAGGAGAGGCTCTGCAATAGCCACAACCTTGACAGACGGCCAGCAGCTGTGTCACCGCAGGGGGGGAACCACTCTCCTTCTATACCTGCAGCAAGGAGCAAGGAGGAAGGGTGGCCACAATGGGCTACTTAATACATAAGTCATTTCCAGAGGAAATGATTTTAAAAGACAAAGGTCTGGTTCTCCTTCCCTAAGGCTGTACTACCACCTGCTTTTTGCTCTTCTTGGTCTTAGAATCCAAATTCAGTTTTGAGGTATTTCAACTACCTGGCAGGACTTCTCTGAGGGATAAGGGCCCAGGAACAGTCATAATCTCTTCCATGAACAAGTATTTTTCAACTTGCAAAATTAAGTCTAAACGAATGCCGGGAGTAGCAGTGCTGTCTGAGGTGGGTGGAGGAGATAAGGAGATCCCATTCACTTTCATGCATCACGGACTGTGGACTGATCTTGAGAGTGACCGAGGGGACTTATGTCACCAGTGCAGAGACTTAGTGACCTGGCGCTCAGGAGAGCGGTCCAAGGCAAACAAGCTAGTGACTACCTGATAGGTCTAAGGCCCAAGGCTTCTGAATCCCAGATCAATTCTTTCCCAACACCCACTCAAAAATGATGCTGGGTACTGATATGACCAATCTGTCTAAATTATATGCATAGTTTGCAAAGCCTGCTACAATCAACTGCTTCTTCCATCTACTATCTGAACCTTAGGAACCTTAACATATAAGACCTAAAGTGAGAGCACAGGCTACACTCAAAACATAGATGTATCCAGAAAAATACCAGAGAGATAACAAAGAATGGACCAAGAAAACCATATGCAAATAAGACCAGTGACCTTGTAGCCAGTAATGGCCTCAATGTGTTATATAAAGAGTTTTCAACCACGATGCTTGACAATTGTGATCTGTAATGCCAGTAATTTGTTGCTAGCACGACAATGGCCAAATCTGCAAATGATTTACTTTTTAGAATATATAAAAACAAGAACAACAAAAACCAAACGGCCTGATTAAAAAATGAGCAAAAGACTTGAATAGACATTTCTCCAAAGACGATACACAAATGGTCAATAAGCACATGAAAAAATGTTCAACATCACAAATCATTAGGGAAATGCAAATCAAAACCACAATGAGATAGATACAACTTCACACCCACTAGGATGACTACTATATTAAAAAAGAGAGAAAATAATAACTTTTGGCAAGGATGCACAGAAACTGGAACCCTTGTGCTCTGTTGGTGGGAATGTAAACATGGTGTAGCTATGGTGGGAAGCAGTATGACGGTTCATCAAGAGTTAAAAACAGAATTACTGTATGATCCAGCAATGCCACTTCTGGGGAAAAGAATTCCCAAAAGAACTGGAAGCAGGGCCTTGAAGAGATATTTTTATCCCTATGTTCACAGCAGCATTATTTCACAATAGCCAAAAAAGCTGGGAGCAACTCAAGCATCCATCAACAGATGAATGGACAAACAAAATGTGTCACAAAAAGATGCAAGTAGATGAGGTCCCCACAGTGGTCAATTCAGAGAGAAAGAAAATGAAGTGGTGTGTTCCAGGGCCTCTGGGGTAGGGGGCTGGGGAGCAATTATTTAGTGGGTGCAGAGTTTCAGTCTGGGATGATGAAAACGTTCTGGAGATGGAGGGTGGTGATGGCTGCACAGTGAGCAGAGTGGTCACGATTTTTAAAAACGGGGACGAAAATGAAGATGTATTCAAGATGAGCTTGCAAAGCCAGGATTTCGAAACACTGAAAGAATATAATACGCAGAAACACAACTAAATCAACAACCACAATACGAACTCGCTTTAGATAAAATTAACATCATAAAATAGTTAAAGAGTTTGAAATAAGCATAGTGAAGATATTCAGAAAGTTAAATGTAGTAACAACCATTTTAAAAAGCAAGGAATTAGGAAACAAAACCAGACAGAAATGAAACAAGAAGGTGGAGAAGAAAAGGCACTAATTACAGATGTTAGAAGTGAAAAGTAATAGTTAAGTTCAAAAAAATTCGGAGAAAATTATGGAATTGGTAGAAACTACTGTGAAATTCACCAGCACAGGAGGACAAAGAAATCAAAACTGTCCAAGAATAGTTAAGATATATGGCTGATAACTAAGAAGCTTTTCAGGAGACGCAGAAAAGGGGGAGGGAGGGGATAGAGGGGAACCACTCCTCAATAACAACGCAGACTCTCCTGGAGTGGAAGGTACCTTTGGGCACCAAGGGGGATAAATAAAGATAAATCCACGCCAAGTCGCTTCCTCGTGGGACTTCCCCGGTGGTCCAGTGGTTAAGAATCCTCCTTCCAATGCAGGGGACGCGGGTTCGATCCCTGGTTGGGGAACTAGATCCCATATGCCATGGGGCAACTAAGCCTGTGAGCTGCAACTACTGAGCACACGGGCCACAACTAGAGAGCCCACGTGCCGCAAACTAGAGAGCCCACAAGCTCTGGAGCCCACGCACCACAACTACAGAGCTCATGCACTGCAACTACTGAGCCTGAGTGCCACAACTAGAGGAGTCTGCGCACTGCAACAAGGAGCCCAGACGCCACAGCGCAGGATCCTGAGTACTGCAGTGAAGATCCTACGTGCCGCAACTAAGACCCGACGCAGCCAAAAATCAATCAATCAATCTATATAAAAAAAATATTTTTTTTAAAAAGGAAAACTTCCTATGAATGGGGGGATTATTAAAAGATGTACTTTAAAAAAAAAAAAAGGACACATCTTTGTAAAATGGGAGAACATCAAATGTAAAGAGAAAGCCTTAAACACTAGCCAAGAGAAAAGGCATTATTATCTACAGAGAAGTAACACTTTGGTTCACATGAGACTTCTCAAGAACAAAGGCCGGAAGGAATGTCTTCAAAGCCCTACAGGAGAATGACTGCCCTTCTGGAATTCTAGACTCCCTGACATTATCACCCACAAATGAGGCAACGTGAAGACATTTTCACATACACAGAGACCACAAGAATTTACCACTTGTAATGGCTCACAGGAAAAATAGTCAAAGAATATATGTCATTAAAAAGAAAAATAAACTCTAAGAGGAGGCTCTGTATGGAAAAAAAATAAGGTGAACACAAAATTTGATAAAATGTTAGCAAATGTGCTCAACTATTGACTAATTTTTAAAGATTTTTTTTGAATGTCAGGATAATAAGAGAATATTACAATTTCATGCCAACACGTTTGAAAGTTAGATGAAATGGACAAGTTCCTAGAAAAAAATACAATTTAACAAAGTGACACAAAATCAAACAATCTGAAGAGCCTAATAGCAACTAAGAAATTTAATCTGTGGCTTCAAATTTCCCACAAAGAAAACTCCAGGCCCAGACTACTTCACTGGTAAATACGGTCAAACACGCAAGAAAGAAATAACATCAATCCTCAAAATCCAGAGAACAGAAAAATAGCTCCGAATTAGTTTTATGAGGATATTACAAATCTTAGCATCAAAACCCGATAAGGACAGAAGAAAGAGAAAATTCCAGGCCTATCTCACCCCTGAACACAGATTTTTAAATCCTAAACAAATCTTTACAAATCAGATCCAGAAATGTATAAAAAAGATAATATATCCCAACCAAGTTGTGTTTATTTCAGGAACAGATGATTGTTTTAACATCCAAAAAGCAATCACTATATGTCACTACATCAACAGAACAAAGCCAAAAAATCATGAGATCACCTCAAAATATACGAAAGGGTTTGATAAATTTTAAGAGTCATTTATGATAAAAACTCTTAGCAAACTAGAAATAGAAGGAAACATCCCTAATTTGATAAAAGGCTTTACAAAAAACCTACAGCAACCACTTTAAATAAATACTTATTCCAAAACTCTCAAGCTCAGACATTTAATTAGGTTTAATTTTGTATTACCATACATAGTTCATTTAGTTCAATCTCCCCAATTCAATTTACTCCAATAAGAATCAAAGAATCATTCATGGTAAGATGACTTTTTCAAAGTCAGTAGCTGATAAATTGCCTTTTCCACTTAGATCTGCAAACCCCCTGGAATTCACTGTTGAATAATTAGGAGTCTGGGGTCAAGTTTCACTTTTTCCATATGGATACTCAATTGTCCGTACTTCGTTTGCACAGAAGTCTCCTCCTCCAGCCCGTTCCATAGTGCAGGCCCTGCCATGAGCCCAGAAATAATGCTGAGGTGTGTTTCTGGGCTCCCGCCTTCTCCGGGCCTCTGTGTCCATCTTGCATCAGCTCCACACTCTCACAATTACTGTAGCTTTTAAAAAAAGACTCGACGTCAAAGTGAGCAAATCCTTCAACTTGGTTGTTTGGCTATTTCTGGCTCTCTGCATTTCCACATAAATTTTGGAATATGCCCATCAAATTCCTCATTAAATCTCTCTGAATTTTTAATTAATTTTAAATTTAATTTTTAGTTTTATATTGGAGTATAGTTGATTTGCAATGTTGTGTTAGTTTCAGGTGAAAGCCACAGCAAAGGATTTCTTTTTTTCTAGCTACTGTGGCCGTTTAATGCATTACATTTTGAAGCAATCCTACAAATTGTTTTTGGAGATATGCAAATGCGGTAATAACATGAGGATGGTCAACATCAAACTGAAGGCAGTGGTCACCCCTGGGGAGGAAAGAGGAAGGGGGCGTCCATCAGGGCGGCACAGGTGTGTCAACTGCATTTCGAATGCTTTTCTTCTTTATAAGAATCTGTGGTAAATCCCAGCAAATTTGCTGGGTGGAGGGTACACTGTTCTACGTTATTAGCAAATCAAATCAGTAAATGTGTGTTTGTATATTTAGAAGATTTCATCATTTTAAAAATGAATAAAGATAAATATACAATAGCTACTTGGTTCCCAACCAGCAATTAACTGGGAGTTCAAACTCTGCCGAATGGGCTCTACAAGGGTCATCTATTTATAATCCACTGTCCTTGGTCGTGAATTACAGTCTATAATTGTTATTTATAAATCTCACAGGGAGGCCCTTGAGAAAATAAATTCTTCCCTCAAATGGAAAGAAAACAGTTGATTCATTACTCAGCCAAGTGACAGAATAATTAAGCTATCCACCATATAAATCACTGCCTACGTTAACCATTCTTCATTTTCAAGACCACAAGATTATACATATGAAATGCCAACCGAAATGCAGTTTGAAAAGCAGTGTGATAATGTAATCACACAGTAACTCTCACTTTTCTGTCTAAACACAGGCTGACTTTAAGTTTCAGATGAACCCAAATGCTCCTCTCATCCTTTGAGTAAAGGAGCAGAGCACACTCCCAGTTGAAACAGTGAAGAGTTTTGCTTTTCCTTTCGTACAGGATGAGGCAAATTAGAGATACAGAACCAGCACACTTGCCCTTCTTGACTAATAACTTAGTAAAAGGGAAATTGTTTTCATTTTATTCGGTCCCCAGAATATCAATAAAAGCCTTAAATGTTTCGCTCGAATGGGCTCTGATCAAGGCTTGCTATTCCTCCTTTGATAGCTCTGAGGGTCTCATTCCCAGGCTGAGTCACCCTGAGGTTAGCCTTCCAGGCTTCTTTCCTTTGGCCAATGTAGTTATAGCTCAGGTGGATGTGCCCTGGTGACCCTGATTTCTATACTCAATTTCAAACAGAGAAGAAGGTATCCCATAGCCGCATCCTGTCCACACATCCCATCCAGCTGTCCTATGAAAACAGGCACAGCCGGGTGCATGCAAAGGGAGTACTTTACATTTGACCAGGGAATCAAAGCATTAAACTGAAGGAAGCAAACTCTAAGGGGTGATTCCAAACCACAGGCAGCAGAGGGTAAACGTTCAAGGCTGGAAGAGCTTTTCCAGCAGCCCCACCACCGCATTTCACAGGCGACTGTCTCTTCATAACAACGGCTGCCGCAGTAAGACATGGCGCTGCCTGTACGGTCTGCTTGTCCACATCTGGCACGGTTAAGCCTTATCCTAAGAGCTCAGGATAAGTACAGCAGGCTAAGTTCACAGACCATTCCAACTCCCTCGAAGAGGAGATGTGACAAAAGTCTGCGGAGGACTTCTGGGAAACTTCTTCACGCTTAAAAAGGAAACAAGGGTGTTTCTTTTTCTGCCTCTGGGCCCCGTCGTATGAGGTGATGGTTAATGCTCCTGCCACCGTCGTTCAAGCCTGAGGGGAGAACACTCAAGGACCCAGAGCATCATCCAGGGCTTCCTGCTCTTGTGCCTCTCATTTAAGCCATTTCAGTTGGGCCTTCCTTGGTTGAAGCCAAAAGCATCCCTACCGCTGTCCTGTAACTGGTACCTCCCAATACCCACACCCGGGAAAAGCCCACTGACCTCCCGGCCACTGCTTGTTTGACGTTGTTCTTTCTCCCTGCGGCAATCCCCCCCTTCATACTTCTATTTGTCTCTGGTCTCTATTCTCATGATCTCCTTTTAAAACTATGACTCCCCCCACCCAGCTTTATGGAGGTATAACTGACAAGTCAAAGCTATACATCTTAAGGTGACAGTCTGACATACATGTACATACATTATGAAGTTATTACTAAGACTATAAGTTTTAACTTATGATCCATCAATTATTAGCATTTGGTTTAAATGATCCTGTACAGCATAAACTTATCCCTCTGGTTGCGAAGACAGAGAGGCCAGACTTTTTCCTAAAATACATGGCACATGGTTTGTCAGACTGGATAGATGATTAGCAAGATTAAAGATTTAATGTGTTGTCAATAAATAGGAAGTTCTTTCACATTTCCATCAGGTTAATGGGCAAGAAGCTGTAATACGGATGTTGAACGTATGCACCGTCTTCCAGTCTACGCTACAAGAAGACGCTGAGGCCCTCACTCTTAGTTTTCTAAAGAAGTGTATTAAACAAGAAAGAAATTCATGGTAGTGATTCTCTAAATATGTAAATGTATCACAAGACCCCCTGCTTTCACAAAAATAAAAAGCAGTCATAAATCCACAGGTCTCTGATGACAGAGGCCCCAATACAAACACGGGGCCACATTCCGTAGGACTCAGTAGACTGTGGGTCGGTGAAATGTCCTCGCATCATAAGGCTGGCAAAGCAAGCTGAAGATGGAAACCGCGGGCACCAAGGACCAGGAATCACGAGGACAGTGGCCGCCGCGCTCACAGTGGCTGTGGTGGTGGTGACAACAGGAATAACGCTTAACGTGGATGAAATGCTCACTGGGTGACAGGGTCTGCTCTGAATGCTTTACATAAAAGCACCAGGGTGGTTCCCACGGCAAACGGGTCCGTTCTCCTGCTCACTGCTTCTCTCCGCACCTGACTATCAACGATGACTACAGGGCATGTATAAAAGGTCCTACGGCTGGTCATCTCCCCTGCTTCTTCCTCTACCTCTTCCTATTACTTTCTTCTGGGATAAAGATCCTTCTTCCAGCAAAAGAAAAATATTTACATGCTTTTTTTTGGTGAGATGGAAAAAATGCACAGGGAAATAGTGAACAAAACTGAGATCCATTAATTTAACTACGACACAACGAAGCTGATGGGATTCTCCCAGCTGGATTTATTTGGGAATAGAATGAGGAAACACTGCATAATCCTGCACTAAGTCTCTACCAGACAACATTTATGACAATGACAGCAAAACCAGATCTAGGAACTATTCCAAGCCCTGGAGATTAGCAAATAATCACAGGCTCAAGTCCTAATACAATTCTGGAGAGACATGGAAGGATTCAGAAATTAGCTAGCAAAATAGGATTTAAAAAAAAAAGAAGAAGAAAATTTTGACCTCCACGTGCACTGGTCAGCGTCAGCAAAATTCTACATTCACTTACGTGTAGCCCATCATTGTACTTCATATTATTTGATAATTATCTCTTGACAAATCTGTCTCCTCCTCTAGATTGGAAACAGCCTGAAGTCAGGAACTGTCCATTTCATCTTACTGACTCCAGGACAGTGCCCCGGTTTAGGCAACAACAGTTTACCAGCTCAATACTAGGAGCTCCCTGGAGTCAGCTTTAGATAAAATCCTAGCTCGGTCCCTTACTAGCAGCGTTATTATGGTTGAGTTCCCTGGTGGTTCCAAGCCTCAGTTTCATCATCTGTAAAATGGGTTAATAGAACCCCCACTGGACTCTGAAGAATGAAAGCTATAATATAGGGAAACTAGTTCAGTAGCTTGTACACAGCACTCAACAAATGGCAAGTATGATAAGGCACTAAACATATTAATGCCCAGACTACGGTGCACTGACCGTGACTGCAGGAAGACACAAAATAAGGGAAAATGGCCAGCCGTGGCCGTAAGAAACTCCCAGCCCTCGTATAGCAGAGCACTTGCCATTGATGCCTGGTACCCCAGGGACAGCAAGGACTAACTCTGACAGTTTCCCAGGAGTCTGTCCACGACTGACCTTGGAGCCCACGGGGCTGACTGGAGACCCTCTCACAGTCAGTGCCCGGATTACATCAGCCTAACTCTGTGCCTTCAGTCTCAGCCGCACCATCTTCTTATAATCATGTTAAATGTTCTTCTTAAGCCAGGCCAACAACATGAACCGACAAAAGGAGCCCCTTATTCCCCTCATATGTAGAACCACGACTACTCCACACAAATAGTTAAAAATCGCTAACACTTTCATACTATCTGTATTACTTACACCTAACAACAAAATCGCTCTATTCTATCTGAAGCAGGCAGTTTGCCATGATGGAAATGGAATAGATAAAGGTGCATGTGATGGGCTGAATAACGACCCCCAGAGATGTCCACATCCCAATCCCTGGAACCCGTGAATATGTTGCCTTACGCTCAAAAAGAACTTTACAGGTACGATTATGAAAAGATCTTGATATGTGGAGATTATCTTGTCACAAGGGCCCTTGTAAGAAGAGACAAAAATTCAGAGAGGAGGCAACGTGACCACACAGGGAAGGAAAGGAAAGAACGTAAAGCGATACAGAGCCAGGAGCCGGGAATGAGGTCGGGCCCAGAAGCTGACAAATGCAGGAGGTGGGGTCTCCCCTGGAGCCTCCAGACAGGGCCAGCCCTGCTGACACCTGAGGCTGAGCCCTGTCAGATCAATTCTGAAGTTCTGACCTCCAGGACTGTAAAATAATAAAGACATATTGTTTGAAGCTGCTGGGTTTGTGGTAAGTTGTTACATTAGCAATAGGAAACTAACAGAATATAATCAATAGATAATAATTATAAGTGAATAATTAGGAAATAGCTCTCTGTGATCTATAATTTACAAAGCATTTTACAGACATCTACTTTTTCAGCAATCAAATCCTAACTACCCTACCAGAAGTTATTAAGTTCATTACACAAAGGTAACCATATAAATTATACAACAGTGCAGAGAGGCACACACCGATTTTCTACTTTGAAGGCAGGAAAGTTTTTTTAATGACATTTAATACAAGAGACCCATTTGTCTACTCCTGGATCCTCTGTGTCTCCTAAGAGAAGACAGTTGTGAGCCCACTTAAAACTTGACTTCAACCACTAGCTTGTGGTCACAACTGTGTCACTCATCTGTGCTTGCCCCACCGTGGTGCTGAGCCCAATGCTCCATTCAGTGCTGGTTGGTGTTCCATCAATGTTGGCCGATTTAATAAACGACTGAATAAATGAAAGACTGAATGAGAAAAACTTAGAGCCTTAGCCAGGTTCTGCTTTTGATCATTTAGATGGCGTTTTCTTCCAAATTAACCAAGAAGGACCTGGTGCTAGAATAAAAAGAAGCAGCCTGGCAAAAAGTAAAAAAAAAAATTTAAGTTAAAAAAAAGTAAAAAGTTTAAAAATAGGTTTTTGTTTTTTTTCTAAAAAAAGGCCAACAAAAATGAAACCAGACCATCAAATAAATGATAGAAGGTTCTACTTTTAGTTAGGCTATAAAAGTCACAAAAAACCATCGGTCCCACTGTAAGCATGAGAAAACAATAAATTTAGAAATCTTTTGTCATAAAAGATACCGAAAGATGTGGATGCAAGTCTGAACGAACAGAATTCCAGACAGAGACGAGCCCTAGATTCCAGAGCTTCCACCGCTGGGCACGAGTAGGCGGAAGGCAGCTTTGGTTGGTAAAGAAACTCTGCTGGGATGAGGAGGGATGAGCCACGTGTTGCCCAGCCAGGCCTGGCTCTTGGTAGATTGGAAAATGCAGAGACAGCCAGCCCTCACTGCAGCCCAGTCTCCCTCCTGGTCTTTTTGCTCAGCAAGCATCGGTGCTGGAGGAAGCTGGCAGCTGGGTGGAAAGCAGAGAGAGATCACATAACCTCACATGCAGACCCCAACCTCTACCCCTCAGCCAGGTCTCACCGCTGAGAGGAGAGGAGACGTGAAATTCAGTTCGACTGCTCCTTACGACAAAGGGATCCGGCTCATCACCTTCGCCGCCTGACCAGGGAAAGGGTAGGGCTTCCCGAGGAAAAGCACTGTCCACCATTTAAAAAGTAGGACGAGTGAAGAAGCAGGAAAAATGTGACCCATAGCTAAGAAGAAAGAGAAGATTAAAAGGAGAACAACAGAACTAAAGGGTTGGAAGTAACAGACAAGGACTTAAAAATCACTACTACGAATATGCTAAAGAATTTAAGGGAAAATGTACAAAATGGGTGAAAAGATGGAGAATTTCATCAGAGTCATAAAAACTCTAAAAAGGAAGCAAGTAGAAACTGTAGAACTGATGAATACAATATCTGGAACGATTAACTCATTGGAGGGGCTTAATGGTTAACTGGACACAACAGAGAAGATGCGTAAACCCAAAGCTAAGACAAGAAAAACTATCCAACGTGAAGCACAGAGTGAAAAAATAAGAAAAGTCAAACCCCGGGCATCAGAGTTCTATGGCACACGTGCAAATGGCCTGATATACATGCAGTTACCACCTGAAAAGCAGAGGAAGAAAGGAGGAGAATTGCTGGAAGAGATACCAAATGAGAATTTTCAAAGAGGGTTGAAAATCACTAATTTAAGACAGCGAAACCCCGAGCAAGATAACAGACAGAAAAGTCATACACAGGTCAACCTGCTAAAAACCAGAGTGAAAAGATAGAGGCAATGAAATGACATGTTTAAAGAGCTAAGAGGAAAAAAAAAGAAAAAAAAACCACGCACAAACATTGGCAACCTAGACATCTATATTCATGGAAAATAGTCCTAAAAAATAAAGGTGAAACAAAGGCATTTCCAAACAAAAGCTGGGAAAATTCATGCTGCACTACAAGAAATGGTAAACAAAGTTCTTCAGACTTGAAGAAAATGAACGCAGAGAAAAATCATGATAGGCAGAAAGCAATGGTGATCAGTGAGGCAAATATCAAGGAAAATATAAAATAATATAGTTTTCAATTTCTTTAAAGGACAATCGGCTATTTGAAGCAAATAGAGCAACGTATTATGGGATTATAATACACAGAGAAATAAAATATGACAATAATAATACAAAAAAAGCCAGAGTAAATAGAATTACACTATTGTAAGGTTGTTAAATGTTTCATGAAGTTGTAATAGTTACTCATGGTAAAGTGTGATGAATTAATTATACGTATTGTAATCTAGAATAACCACTTAAAAATAATACAAAAAATGGTGAAACTAAATAGCAATAGGGTAATAAAATATAATACAAAAGCCATCCGAAACGCACCCACAAAACCTCAATTTCCAAATAAAGAACAGAAAGAGAAAATGAGTAAGAACTAAGATAATAAAATTAAACCCAAGAACATCCCATGTAATTATGTTAAGTGTAAGATATATTCAACACTCCAATTAAATATGGGTTTACAAAAAGACCCAACTGTTTACAAGAGACACGTTTTTAATATAAAGACAGAAAGTGAAAATAAAATCACGAAAAAAATATACATTGCAAACACTAACCACAGGAAAGCCAATGTGTCTAGATTAGCATCAAAAAAAGCTGAACTGTGAAAGTATCATCAGTGATGAAGATGGATATTTCATGATAAAATAGCCATTAATAAAGCCCAAAATTTGTTCTCTGCTTAGACTAACAGGCTTGATAAATCCTCTTTTTTCAGCATACAATTTCAGGAGGTGTATGATCTCCTGTGTGTTTATGAATCTCTATTTAACACCTCTTTTCAAAGTCACACTATCTTTAAATACAATGATTTTATTTTCAGGCACGTAACCCCCTCAATTATCATCTACTTGATTCTTTCATGTCAGTTACCTGGAACTTCACCTTCTGGTTGATGTCCTGCACACAGAACTGCTTCAGGAAGCGCTCATCCTCACTCCAGAAGAGGCGGATGTCGGGGATGTCGTAGAGGACCATGGCCAGCCGCTCCAGCCCAAGGCCAAAGGCCCAACCGATCTGATCTTCAGCACCAGCTACAAAGAAGAAAGAAGACAAGACAACAGGTTAAAAAGCACAAGGGCAATACTCCAATATAAAATAAGAAGTTAAAAAAAAAAGAAGAGCACGAGGGTCCACAGGTCCATCCCACTCCTGACACCCAGATAAGGCCGTGGTGAGTGCCGACCAGAAGGGTGCTGGTGGGGGGAGGGGCCGCGGAGACACCCAAGGGGACCCCGATCTCACAGTTTTCGTGCTCCCCACATCCCTCACTCCCCTCCCCGAGGCACTCTGGAGTCGACCTTCTCTAATACTGTCTTTCATTTCTGCTTAAATCCCAGGCTGGCTAAGCCCTGGTTCCTGCCTCTGAGATACTTTCCTGTAATCTGCGCCCACCCTTTTCCAACATTCAGCCTCTATGTTCAGGTTACAGAGAGGAGAGAAAACACAGGCTCTGTCCCCAGGTGGCTTATGAGATGGGCAGGTTTGTTCAAAACATGCCACAGTGGACCGCTGATATTCAGGAAGTGTGTGTCCAGCCTCCAAGAACCCTCAGTTTACTAGAACACACTCTGACTCTTAGTAAAAGCTGCCCTAGTAACACACAAGGAGCAAGCCCGCCAAGGTGACATGCACACGTGGCACCAGCCCCTCCGAGGGTGAGCGTGTAGTTCAGACCTATGGCAACACATGAAGTCTCGGGTTCATTCACGTGAAGCAGAGTGAGATGGAAGACACAAACTGCTGTGCGAAGGGGGCAAGGGAGCAACGCCCAGCACAGGGAAAAGCTCACGAGACAGCGTCATTTCGACTGGACTGAGGGGCGAGCAGGACGCTGGGGGCGCTGAGCTGGCTCAGGACGCCCACCCCCACGCACACGCCCTGCGAGGGGACCCCTTAGGGACTGCTCCCCAATCCCTAGGGTTTCACTGCTGGGATTAGGTTACTTTATGCAAGTCCATCTTAGCAAACTCCAGAGAGTCTCCTGCTGGCTTAGGAGAGCTGAGCTGACGTGAAGAGAGGAGGCCCAGGTGTGGCCAGACCTGGAGGGAGGCCTCTGGGAGCTGAGGGAGGCCCTGGCGGCAGCAAGAAGATGGGAAGCTCACTCCCGCGATCGTGAGGAAATGGATTCTCCTGACAGCCCGAATGAGGGAAGACAGGACCCTGAGCTCCAGAGGAGAACGTGGCCTGGTGACACCCTGATTTCAACCTGTCGAGACCCTGGGCGGGGGACCAGGCCCTCTGCACCAGACTGCTGACGCACGGCGGTCGTGACGTAACAAGTGAGTGCTGCTTTAGCCACTAAGTATGAGGTTATCTGTTACCCAACAAGAAAAACTAATGCTGCTCCAAATGCAGAGAAAGATGCAGGCAAGTTCCAGACTGAAGGAACGTCCTCACCGGCCGGGCAAGCTTCAGGCAGGAGAGACACGGCAGAGAGGACCTACCTCTGGCCAGGGGCTGGCACCACTGTCACTTATAAATGGAACCACGAGGATAAACTACAACAACGGAAGCCACGAAGAAGTGTGAGCCTCACTGGATGATCTGTTTAAAAGATGAATGGATAAAAATATTCAAAATGAGATCTCAAAAGGAAAAGGTACAGAGAGAGAATGTGGCAGGAGGGGGGAGGGAAGACACGCAGGAAGAAAAGCACATGGCTGGGCAAGTGCGGAGCCACCCGTGTCCTGAGTAAGACGACCTCTCATGCGAGGCAGGGGGGAGGGGGGCTTAGCACAGACAGCGGGGCCGCGAGGGAGGGAGCACAGCCCCTGACCCTTGGCCGGCTGCCTAGAAGAGCAGCTAAGGGTGAGGCACCCTTTTTCGAGTAAGTCATACTGATGCCTGAAAACCACGGAGAAGGCTGCAATGAAAAATGTAAAACTTAATACAAGTGTGATACACTGCTTTTGTGTCCTAAAAGAGTAACTTTCTCTTTAAGCGACAATGCCCAGGCCTGGTGGTGTGGTTCCACACGCCGGCGACGGCTGGTCACACTATTTATTCTGGTAACAATTTGCAAAATACAGCAGCACATACAAAGATCCATAACAACGCTCAAACTCTTTATCCTTATGATTCCATTAGGAATTTATCCTAAGGAAATAATTCAACAGAAGAAAAAAGATAAATGAAGGAAGATATTCAAAGCTGTATAACTTATTACAGCAAGAACATGAAAACAACCTAAATGCCCCAAATTAGGGAAGGCCTTGAAGTTATAGTACAGTTTAGTGTAGTCATTAAAAATCATAATTATACAAATAAATGTTGATCAAGTGACAGACTATAAGAAATTATGAAAAATGTCTATGATCAAATGAGTATGTACTATGCCACTACTATTTAATACAGGGGCACATGAGGGTTGTAACGTAAAAAAATAAAAACAAAATCCGATAAGTAAAAGACGGTAACAGCGCATTTTTATCTTGCGTTTATCTTAAGTAAGCTTTTCATTTGCTTAAGGATCGTTTTTTTTCCTTTTCTGTGAATGTCTTCATATTATATTTTTCACCCATTTGAAAAATGAGATTGCTGCTCTTTTTCTTGCCTACTTCTAGGGGCTCTGTGTTATTCTTGTTTTGCTTTAGGAAAGTTTCAGAAGATGAGGAAGAAAGGGAGGGTAACGGATAGAAGGAGCAAAAGCTAAGACACTAAAAATTGCTGGATGTGAAATAAACTCAAATACCCTGAATCTACTGCTCTTTCAATTATAGATACTGGGCTCTAGATGGTTGGTTTTATCTAAAAATTTCATAATAAAATCTAAAAGAGTTAATAATTAAGGAAAAAGTCTAACTCACAAAGCAACATTAATATTCCACCTCTCTTTATTATTTTTTTATTTGAAAAGATGTTTCAGAAACATGTTTTAAAGTTGTTTGAAAACTAGTACCGTTATGGGATGTCATGGTTATGAAAGGAAAGCAGCAGCTGTCTGTTTCGGGGGAGGAGGGGGGGTCAGGGAGAACTGCGCAAGTGGAGGAAGACGGGGGGACTTTATACCATGTGCCTTTTCTATCAAGTGTGAGGAGAAATATTCCAGATAAAAATTTTCATGGCTAGATAAAACACAGTAGTTTCTCTTCTGTTTATTTTTGAGAAGTTATAAGAACAAAGCACTCCTCCCCTGACACAGTGGTGCCAGACTTTCAAGAAAATCATGTGACTAGCGAACATGGATTACAAGCTGAACCGACCTCTTTATTTCTATGAGAGCCAATACATTTCCAAGCCTGGAAAATCAGTGTCATTATCCGTGGGGTTTCAGAAAACGACCACAAGCTCCTGCATATCCTCCCCTTGAATCCCAGTGGGCTGTGACTGCTTCAACCCACAGGGTGTGAGGGAAGTGATGCTACGTGACTTCCAAGGTTACGTTAGAAAAAGCCACCCAGCTAGTGCCTGGTGGCTTGGAATGCCCGCTCTCCAGACACTCCCTCCCAGGAATCTCCCTGCAGAACACCCTCTCTTAGAACCCAGCCGCCGAGCTCTGAGCAGCAGTCACACGCAGAGGCCACGCGAGGCGCTCCAATGGACAGTCCCAGGTGAACCCTGTCATCCTAGCCTCGCAGCAGGCAGGTGAGTGAGGCAGATTCAGGAGGATTCCATGTGCAGCATGAACAGAGAAAAACAAAAAACTATAACAGAACATTAACAAATGGAACCCAGCAATACGCAAAAGGACATTGTATCACGGCTGGATTTATCCCAGGAATGCAACGTTAGCTCAGCATATGAGAACCAATCAGTGTAATTCATTTAATAAGCTGCCTAAAAAAGAAAACGTGATCATCTCAATAGATGCAGAAAAAGCAACTGGCAAAATTCAACATCCATTCATTATAAAAACTCTCAGCCAATGAGGAACACAGGGGACTTCTTCAATCTAATAAAAGACACAATTAAAAAAACAACAGCTAATAGTATACTCAATGGTGAAAGGCTGGTTGCTTTGCCCTCAGGGTCGGGTTGAAAAGAAGGAGGTCTACTCTTGCTATTTCTATTTCTGTCTGAGTTCCCAGCTAGTGGGAAACAAAGGTAAAGAAGAAATAAAAACAGCTTAATAGATTGGAAAGGAAAGAGTAACACTGTCTTTATCTGTAGATGGCATGATTGTTTACATAAAAATTCCTCGGGAACGCATCTGACAGGAAACAAATACATGAATCTAGGAAGATCACAAATATACAATAATCCATGGTGTGTGTGACTCGGGGCCTCAGTCCCACGTGGCTGCCAGTAAGGACAGGCCTGAGAGGACGCCAGGCTCAGGCCAGCAAGGGGCCATCCCATCAGCACCTGAAATCCCAACCAGCTTGTGTGTCGAAGCTCAAGGACTAGACCTCCACGAGGAGCAGGGAACAGCTGGCCTCCAGCTTCCTGCCACTGCCCACAAGCCTTGATTCTCACAATCATTCTTACTGAAAAGCCTGCTTGTGACAATCTATTACCAGGAAGGGCTGTAAGAAAGGGCGTCTATTCGCTGAGCTGTACCAGATTCTGTTTTGGAAACACTTTGCTTTGGTCCCATCTAGATCTGCTGCTTCTGAACTGCACCCCCTGCACTGAGCTACCGGCCTATTATATTCGTAAGGTGCCAGGAACTCCTTGTCAAGAATGCCGGCCACTAGGTCACTCAGTCTTCCTGCGAGTCTTCATGAAATAAGCTGGTCTCAGATCTAAGAAAATGGGAACAGGAAAAGCTTCCTTCTCGTGAACAACTGGATTGTTTTCAGTTTAAGGATATCGCGACTTACGTAACTGATCCTAATCTACTCCTCACTTTGGCCCCGCGGACGCTTAGAGCCATCCTTCCAAGGTCACCTCTACAACGGTACGTTTCTCTGTGTGACTCTTGTCCCAGTTTTATTTTCTTAACCTTATATCCTCTTTGTCCTGATTATCTGAACTACTTATTTTATCCTCTTGCACATACTTTTATACGGCACTTCCACTTCTTTACGGAAGAAAGAGAGCCATAAATAACTAGATACTTAAAGGTATTGTCATCCCAGACAGGTCTAATTTTCAGGTCTTTGGCAATCCTCAGCTGTAATTTGTCGCAGGGTGCTCCTGGGCTGACAGGGTTTTAAGGCAGTAGTTTTTTCTACATTCCAGTACTGGAGGGTTCCAGTAAACTAGACTCTGGAGCATAAAACTGACTGCAAAGAAGCACCTCAGTCAAACAGAATATTCCAGAGGGAAGGCACTCAGGTTTGCCCTCCTCCTTCTCCCCTTATTTTTAAAATTTCCCATCTCTTGACTCTTATCTCACATTATTTTGGTTTTATATGTAGGCTGACCTTCTCAGAAAGATTTTCAGCCACTAATCCCCTTACTCTGCTCTGTTTTCTTCAGAGAATATCACCTCTTAGACCCCACAACTTTTCATATTTATTTTGTTTACTGCTTACTGTCAGACTCTGCCGGTAGCATCTGATCCACGGGCTCAGGACCTGGGCTGGTTTCCATCTCTGACACATCTGGAGGGGCTGGACCAGTGTCCAGCATGTACAAGGGCTCAGGCATTGTGAGGAAATGAGTGAATGGCAGGAAGGCAAGGTTTTGAGATTTTTCCACTTTTTAGTTTATTGGCTGCATTTACATGGGTTGTATTAGGAAAATGAAGTTTTCAACACAGGCAGTGACTTTCTTTAATCTTTTATCTGTCAGAGAGCGTATATATCATGAGGTGACATGAGAGATACCATTTCGGAAAAGACATCTCAGAAAGGAGAGAATTGGAACATAAAAGAAAGGAATGACGGGAAAACTGAATGTTCTGTCCCCTCACCCTGCCTCCGTCACTGTCACCGAGCTTCTTTCACGCGGGGCGGCAGCTCCCGGGGCCTAGGATCTGAGCTGCTTCTGCTCCAAGCTTCCTTCCTTCCAGCTTATTTTCTTCCCCAGTGACCGAACCCTGCACCCTGAGGTTCCCTCTCATGGACTGTTTTGTTGCAAAGCCAAAGGTCAAATTAAAATTTTAAACTATTATATACTGGGACAAATTTTTTATTATATTAAGTACTTCCCTGTTAATAGGGGCTGATTTCCAGGAATTCTTTGGCTCAATGAACTGACACTTTCCCAAAATAACTGTGAAAAGAAGCACTGAAACAACCTAGCAATTAACGTTCATATTTTATAGAACTTAACCAATTACAAAGCACTTCACCTATATTACCTTGATTTTGATCCTCACAATGACCCTATGGGGGATGTCAGACTGGTATTATTAGCGATGTTTCAAAAGTAAATACCATTCAAGCAAGATCACACAGACACTGGGACTCAAACCTATGTTGTTGTTGTCTTTTTCACTTCAAGTATATATCCAGTGAATGTTCCCCCAGATTCATGTTCAAACATTAACTTAGAGAGGAGGCTCTGTTCAAAGCATTTCAAAACACCAGAAAGTTCCATTTACGTCTGTGTACTTTCTGCTTTGTTATTGCCAGTTTCCTGATGGACTTTGTCGTTATTCCATGAAAGCTAGTAAAATGATTTGCATACACAGCTGTTTAAATGTATCAGTAGGCTTTTCTGAAGGTGGGGTTTCACGTCTCCAAGCGTGCCTTTCACCCTGCCCCTGACCAATACACACACAGAGCTGCAGAGGGAGCTTGGGGCCAGCGTTTAGCAGCGGTGTCGGACAAATGCCTCTGCTTCCCTTGACCGTTAGTTACAACGACAGCCACTCAGGGACAAAAGGCCCGCAGTATCCCAGCACGATACTGCACAGCCACAGGCAGGCCTAGAGAGGCCAGCGCAGCTGCATGAATTCTGATTTCTTCTCTTCCCACCGTGGACTCAGTACTTGATCCCCTGCTTTCCAGCTACAGTCCTTGAACTGTTTGCTCGGAGACTTGTCACTGGACGACTGGCTTTCTGAGCTGCGCCCTGAGCTCAAGCTCCCACCTGGAACTTCTCCAGTTGTATATATCCTTGGTACCACAGGCTTCTGTCAATAAGTCCTTCACACGATCCAGGGCGGACGTCTTTGAAAAGAACCTTTCCATGGAACGGAACAGACTGTGATCGGATTCTACAAGCCTTGAAAACCGTGGTCCTTCCTACGGTCTGAGCTGGGCTGCATCCTAATCAACATTCTCTAATAAAACCTTTAAGGCCCATCTTAAAACACTCCCTTTGGAACATACATTCCCCTTTCCTTTCTGGGTCCTAGACTTCGGTTCTCTTAATAAAGGAGACAGCAATTTCTGGTGCATATACTAATCAACGGTACATGAGACAATCCCCAGTGGTCTTATCCAGTCAGAATTCTCCTTATAATGTCTCCAGTTTCCCTTAGGGATCTATGTCCTAAAAATCTGTACCCTTCCAACAAGGGAGAAAAATAAAAGCAAACATATGGAGGCAGAAACATGAAATGGAGTTGAGGTGACCAAGTTGACAATAGTACAGGGTAATTCAGAACCTTCTGAAAATGTAGAGGCAACGGTCATGCCTTGCTTAGCACTTACTAAGAGTTAAAAACTAAACATATTGACTTGGGACTTCCCTGGTGGTCCAGTGGCTAAGACTCCGCGCTCCCAATGGAGGGGGCCCGGGTTCGATCCCTGGTCCTGGGCTGACAGGGAACTAGATCCCACATGCTGCAACTAAGGGTCCGCGTGCCGCAACTAATTAAATAAATATTAAAAAATAAATAAATATATTGATTTGAGTGTAATCAACCGAGAACTCATCTCCCACTTCGTATACCTCCTTTTGACCGGCCGCCAAAATACAGTAGTTTTATCCTTTAGCCCTTTCCCTCACATTGCAATCTAAGGTCCTAGAACTCGGGAGAGTTAAGCACTATGGTGCAGCGCATTGCAAATAGAGGTCTGCAGCGAGCAGAAGCTGGCCTTCCTAACAGTTTACGAGCTTTGGACGTTGTCCATTTTTGCAAGCGTTGCCTTTGTCTGACTGTTTGTTGTGTGTTGTTTTTAACTGCCTGGAATGCATACAGCACTGCAGGTAACAATACATTCCCGAAACTTGTGTGTGAGACTTTTTTTTTTTTCACCAAATCACATTTTAAGTGCACCAACATGGTCATTAATTATAAACACCTTCAACTAAATGGGGATTGTCCGTACACCAATTTTCATAAGGTGCCCCAGGACCATAGTAGGTATTTGGGGAATACCTGTCAAACCCTATACGGCATTATTAGTGTCGGGACACGCTTTTACCTACTTCAAATGTATCGCTAAGATGTCTTATTAACAAGAGTTATCAAAACTGGGCCACAGCAAAAAGTGAACTAGAACTGAGAGGTCTTTCAGGAAGAAAGGAGCAGAAATGGAAAGTGTAACCCCCGGAGCCCAAATGACAAGAACGATGTGGCCTTGGGGACAGGCCTTTGAATGGCGGCCAACACAGTCCTGCCCACAGGTGCCACTGACCATGAAACACAGAGGTATAGGGCCAGCTCCAACTGGAGAGAGTAACGCGGCCCAGCCCCTGGCTGCCAGGGGAAGCACCGTGGAAGAATGCTCTCTTCCTTCTTAGTGTGAAGGACATGAAAACCGCTTAGGTGACCCATCCCTAAAACTCCTGAAGTATTAAGTTGGATGTACTTATCTTTTCCTTTCTGTTACAGAACCAAGGAATAATGCGTCTCGCCTCGTAGTCTGAAAAAGTGTGCCTTCGTATCTGTTAGAAAAATGACTCCAAAATAAAAGTTAATAGTGCTCTATTTCTTGTCACACTGTTATAATATTTTAACCATGAAAGGAATTTAATTTAGAGTAAGTAATGCCACTGTCACTTAAATATATGAATGATAAAAGAAACGTGAGCTGTTCTAATTCCGTAATTCCCGAGTAATGACAATTAATGAAACCCTCTTTCCTAGTGGGAGTTGTTTTCGGCAGCAGATAAAGGAGCTGCCGAGCCTTTTAGGATGTGCTCTCCCAAACGAGTTGCTTCTCTCTTCATCATTATCCAAAATATAATTAAAAGATGACATTTAAAACAAACTAATAGTCAAGCAGTATCCCACCCTCAGAGGAAAAGCAGCTGAGAGGCAACACTTTGCCTCCACTGAGAGCTGGTAGAAACTGCTGGATAAAGTCCGCTGCCCAACATCTGCCTTCTGTGCTGCACCTGTCCACCTGGAGCATCAACCCCACCTGTCAATACACGAAAAGTTGCATGAGATTATCACTGGCTGCTATTGTGTAGACAGATATGAATTGGGTTGTTTTACCGCTGTGGACATGTTCTCTGACCTTTCCAAACAGAAAACAAGTCAATACGAGTATCTTATACAGACTTCTGTTTCTGTCCTCAGCTTGCTCCAATAGTCTAAAATTCAGAGTTACATGTTTATGGTCTTTACTGTTTTAGACCATCTATCTAGCGACTATCTACATGCAGAGGAAAATCAGCCTTTAATGTTAGCCTGAACACAGTTCAGTAGCCTTTAGGACCTCTTGGCTGCGCCGCGTGGTTTGCGGGATCTTAGTTCCCTGACCAGGGATCGAACCCGGGCCCTCAGTGAGAGCGCCAAGTCCTAACCACTGGACCGCCAGGGAAGTCCCGATGCCAAGTTATTTATCAAAACGCAAAAGAAGATTTCTGAGCAAAAGCCAAACAGCTTGATCCGGTCTATTCCCAAATATCTTAAGGACAAGTTAACCAAAACTTTCTTGGCAAAGCTGTCTGAGTCACACTTCCCTTCTTATTTTCAAACCGTAACCCCATCCTCTGTCCCCTCATTGGCACCCCACAGTGTTCTCTCTTGTACGAAGCCAAAGTAATCAGGGCTTGATTGGAGGCCCGGGGCCAATGTCCACCTTGGAACTGTCCAGGGCCTGACCCGCTCAGCTGTGGGCACTACTTACAACAAACTTGAACAAATACGGCTCAGGACCTAACACAACCCTAAAGGGATACTGCTTGTTTGCACTCTAAGGGAATGTGTACACAGCGCTAACATTACACGATGTCACCTATTGGCTCCCCACTGTACGAAAGCCAGGGATGTAATAATCATTTGAATGTAACAATAATAAGCCCCTAATAGTATTAAGAACACACTGAATGGCTTTTTTTTCTATCAACATATGATGATATACATCATTCCAGAAGCTTTTAGTCTATGGATATGGTTCCATCCACCCCCCCCTCAAAAAAAAAGGAGATACAGCAAAACAACCACTGAAAGGCCAATCTGCCTATGACCCAAGAGGTCAAAAGCAAGGGTTCCAGATGTCCTCCCATGGATGAATGGCTACACAAATAGTGGGACATCCACGCCACGGAACACTGATCCATACAACACAAAGAAATGGACTTTGTAGGGACAGATGAAGCAACTTTCGTGAATCTACAGAGTTATGCCCAGTGGAAAATACCAATCCCCGAAAAGGGTATATACTATATGATTCCATTGCTATAACATTTTAAATAACAGAACTTTATAAATGGAGAACAGATTGGTGACTGCTAAGGGTCAGGGACAGCAGATACGGGTGAGGGCGAATACGATTATAAAAGGGTAACGTGAAGGATCCTTGTGGCAATGGAGTTATTTTGTATCTTGCCTTTGGTGGTGAATAGGGGAATCTACACATGATAAAATTGTATAGAACTAAATACACAAACAAATGAATCCAAGTCAAACTGGGAAATGAGCATAAGATCAATGGATTGTGTCACCGCCAATAACCTGGTGTAGCTGGACTATAGTCTGGCAAAATGCTACCACTGGGGGAAACAGGATAAAGGTACACAGAATCTCTCTGTTCTTATAGCTGCAAATGAACCTACTATTATCCCCCAAAATTTCAATTAAAAAAAAAAAAAAAAGAAAAAGCAAGTGCAGCTCTATACATTTGTGAAGGGCGAAATCCTGCCCTCCCCATCGTGGCAGTCTGGTAAATCCTTCCTAACTGGGCTGTCTACAGTTCTGACAGGTCAAGTGAGGCCCCTCGACACTCACCCGGCAGGGGGATGCCAGTGCCCTACGCCCTCACTTCTCTCCCCTCTCTCTCTTTACCCCTTTCCCATTAACCTACCCAGGTCACATCCAACTGTTACTTCTATACCAAGATGCACCATGAATAAAGGGGAACTTTTTAACTTGATAAATAGTATTGATTGGATCCCTGAATGAAGAAATTTTCATGCCTTTCCTCCCAATATAAATCTGAGCTCCCCTGGGGAATCTGCTCTTGCCCTGTCCCCTTCCTTTTTCTGGACATTTCTGGGCTCTCAGAACCTGATGGAGAGGAGGGGATGGGCAGGAAACAGACTCATTTTCTGGGTCAGGGCAGCCTGTGTACAAACAGGCAAGACAGTTCTTTAGCAGGAGGGCTCTGCTTGCTGGGAAGAATGTGGAAGCTGGGTAGAGAAGAATCTCTCAGTGAGTAGAGGCCAGGTGTTCCGTTTCTAGGAAATTCCCCAGGAGTGAGTGCCCAAGAGAGGAAGGAAGCCGGCCCTTCTGTGTTCCACAAGGGCCTGGTGATGGGCCCCTCCCTACCCAACGCAGCCCCTGGCCTTCGGTAGAGCTTGGAGATCTCAGAGAGCCGCTGCAGACGGACAGGGGCTGCGTCTTCCTCAGAGCAGAATGGGGCCCTGTGGAAGTTTTTCCCTAATCACCACCGTTAATCTAAAGAACAGACAGGTTGGGAGCGCTGACTCTGCATCCAGCCCCGTCCTGCTGCCCCACTCACCAGCCGGGCGACCCTGGGCCAGTTATTTATTTACTGTCTCTCTGACTCCACTTCTCTGTCTGTAAAGTTGGGACAGTCAACAGAACCCCCTCGTGGAGCCTTCGTGAAGCTCCTGCGAGTTACTAGTTATTACCCAAAAGAGGCCTAGAGCAAAGGAAGGGCTCTGCAGGTGCTCGTGACGGTCACCTGTGGAGACACAAACCCAGAAAACAGCAAAGATCAAGCTCCCATGGACCCTGCACTGCGAGCAAGTAGCTCACGTCAGAGGCCAACAAATCCTCTCGTGTTCGCGGAGGTACTCTTGTTGTTTCAGGAGAATGTTAAATGGAATATTCCCACTGTTGGCAGAGGTCCCAAAGGCTAAGAAAGGTGGATGGTGGACATGCCATGGGACAGTGGGATGAGTTTGCTCACCACCCCTCTGCCACCTCCATGCTGTTAGGGAAGCTGAGATTTCACTGTGTTATTGGAGACATGAGCTCCTGGGAGAGTTACGTCCTGTTACAGCTGCCTCTTACTCCCTTCCAGGGGAAATGGGAAGTGACCCCCCCCCCCCACAGCAGGGAAGCGGGGCAGGGGTTAGGGAACCACCTAGAGAACTTGGCAAGTGTCTCCTTGGGTCTGGGGGACCTAGAGACTACCCCTCACCCACACCTGAAAAACTCTAAAGGCTGAACACTGAATGAAAACGGCTGTGGTCCTGAGCAGGAAAACAGGTCTGTGCTGGACAACAGAATTGTGAGTCTCCTGTAGCCCAGGTGGGCCCTCAAGCTCGAAAAGCACCCCACCCCCAGGTCCTGGAGTGCATGAGCTGACCTCAGCAGCACAAGCCTATAAATACACCACCGAATACAGAGACCCAGCCGTCAGCCGGTAGGACGTCACCCATTCCTGAAGCCTTCAGTCCCCACAGTGGTGAATCACTAAGGGATCCGCCAAAGCAGCCCCTGAGAAAAAAGCCAGCATCTGGACACTGGTCACACTGCCAGATCCCAGCTCCGCAGTGACAGAGGCCCCTCCCTGGCCGTCGCCTCCTCCGCCCCTCCGTGCCCAGCCCTCTTTCCCCTTGCTCTCCCTCCCCCATCACCACCCTTCCAGCTTCCACCCCTGTGCCCTACTCTGAGCTGAGGGAGGGAAAAAGCCGTCAGTTGGATGGAAGATGGAAGCTTTGCCACTAGCCTGGACTGTACTTGAAAGTGACCAGGAAAGCCATGGATCTGCTTGAAATCTCACTCTGGATGAGGAAGAACGATTAGACAGAACTTGCTGGAGGCAGTGGTGTGAAAAACAAAACAATTTTAGAAGTTTACATCTACTGAGTCCAGCTCAGTGACTTCAGTGTTATAAATGGTTTGCTTATCCTTCCTCTCCTCGCCCGCTACCAAACGGCCTCGTTCAGTTCTCTTCCTTTGTGCTTCCCAGCCCACCACCCCTGCTCTTGCCTCCGTATGCCTCTAGGTAACACATAAATATCTGAACTATTTAAATATTTTACTCCTGACCCCAATGAGAGTAGCATTTAATATTAAACTGAATAGAAATGATGGGGAAAAGAACAAGGAAACAGGAGAATGGAGATTAAACATGACCAATTTCTCCATTCTTCTTCCCAAGGAATCTGAGGCATTTTTAACCATTTGGCTATGGAACCTAAGAGATAAAACAGATGGAGGGGAACTTAAACGGACATAGGAATAGAGCTGGATAAAAATAAGATATCAGTTGGCAAAGCTAAAAACACAATCCCACGGGTCTAAGCACACGAAATGTCTATAACATCATGTATTCATCAGATAGACCAAAACTGGTAGTCGGAACCATGATACAGATTGTGTCTTTCATCAATAAACTCTGTCAAGCCACATCTAGGCCATAAGAAGGATCTCTGGGGAAATGCTATGTGAAAACCAATCCCTGCGTCATTCTCATCTTCCTGGACCCTCCCAGCAGAGCCGGGCGGTCATGTGACCGTGCTCCAGCCAATGGAACCGAAGCAGGCAGAAGCGAGACCCCCCCCCCCC
>NW_020171817.1:1903318-1989866 GCF_003031525.2 Neophocaena asiaeorientalis asiaeorientalis
CCCCTTGGAGACCCTCCAGCTCTCCCGTCCTCTGCTATGGGGACCGTGGCGGCCACATGTTCCAGATGTTATCACTGCGGCTCTCTCTGACTGATACACTTTCAATGGATTAAGCCACTGGGATTTCAGGGGGTCCTCTGTTAGCTCTGCACGGCTGGGCCTGTCCTCATGATTATTCAGCCCTAGCATTCTGACATGACAAAGGAATCTGCATAACCTCTGACTGGTACCCAACTGAGGATCAACGCCACTTTTCCTTGGCCTATAAAAATAATTCTGCTAGCTCAGGATAAACATTTCATATAAACTGGAAGAGATTTATAGAGAGCCTACCACTTATAAATTGTTGTTAAGAAAATGTTGTTCCTACACTGTGCAAAGGTTCAGTAAACAAGAATTTGGCTAAAACACAGGAAAAACAACCCCTGAGTGTCTAAGGAAGTCAGCACTAAAACAGGTGACCCAGAGAGGTTAGGGAACAAGAGACCCTAGCCAGGGAACTAAGATCCTGCATGCCACGAGGCATGGCAAAAAAAAAAAAAAAAAATTACGAAGGGAAGGAAAGGATTTCTAAGAACTCCTAAAAGTATGTTTTTTTTTTTAAACAAAAAAAGCTTTTAAGAACCCGAGCTTGTCTTTGGTGTAATTTTATCAGGAAAGAAGCAGGTACGTGGCCATCACTCTTGCTGCTAAATAGCATCTGTCAAAAGTAAGCCTAGGGCTTCCCTGGTGGCGCAGTGGTTGAGAGTCCGCCTGCCGATGCAGGGGACGCGGGTTCGTGCCCTGGTCCGGGAAGATCCCACATGCCGCGGAGCGGCTGGGCCCGTGAGCCATGGCCGCTGAGCCTGCGCATCTGGAGCCTGTGCTCCGCAACGGGAGAGGCCACAGCAGTGAGAGGCCCGCGTACTGCAAAAAAAAAAAAAGCCTCCCTTGCCTCCCTTGGAGGGAAGCAGCCAAATCCATCATTCAGTGACCAATCCAAACCCATCAGGAGGCTCAATATATTCTGATTCATTAACATACATATCTGTCAATATTTTCTCATTTTTAGTTTTAATAAATCTATCATGAATTTTTTAAAATAAATTAATTTTATTTATTTATTTATCTTTGGCTGTGTTGGGTCTTCGTTGCTGCGCACGGGCTTTCTCTAGTTGTGGCGAGCGGGGGCTACTCTTCATTGCAGTGCGTGGCTTCTCAATGCGGTGGCTTCTCTTGTTGCGGAGCACGGGCTCTAGGCGCGCAGGATTCAGTAGTTGTGGCACACGGGCTCAGTAGTTGTGGCTCGCGGGCTCTAGAGCGCAGGCTCAGTAGTTGTGGCGCATGGGTTTACTTGGTCCGCGACACGTGGGATCTTCCCGGACCAGGGATCAAACCCATGTCCCCTGCATTGGCAGGCGGACTCTCAACCATTGCGCCACCAGGGAATCCCTATCATGAATTTTTAATCAATATTTTATTTCTTTTGGGGGCTCTATTTCTTTGCAAACTTATCTTCCATGTGTTATCTATTCTCAGGAACTCGAGGTAATTTGAGAAATATGGCTTCATCATTTTTCACTCATCAAACTGGCAAACACTGCAGTCTGACAATGAAAAATGCTGGCAGGAAGGTGGACGAACAGCAAGTTCACACACTGCAGCCAGGGGCGTCAGTCCCATCTGTGATGTCTTATTTCATGAGCTGGCATTTTGAACAGAGTACTATATTATTCTCTAGACTCTGTAGAATGCTTAAAAGTTTTCTTAATAATAACTTTAAAAAAATTTTTATTGGAGTATAATTGCTTTACAATGTTGTGTTAGTTTCTGCTGTGCGATGAAGTGAATCAGCTATACGTATACATCTATCCCCTCCCTCTTGGACCTCCCCCCCCCACCACCCCCCCTCCCACCCATCTCGGTCGTCACAGAACACAGAGCTGAACTCCCTGGGCTCTGCCACAGGTTCCCACTAGCTATCAATTTTACACATGGTAGTGTATTTATGTCAAACCTAACCTCCCAGTTCATCCCACCCTCCCCTTCCCCCCGTGTCCACACATCCGTCCTCTACATCTGCATAAGATGTGCTCTTCAAGGACAGGGACAGAACCGCTCACGTCCTTCACACCCTGCCAAATACAGAGAAGTAACTATGCAAGCTTGATCTAAGAAAGCAAGAGACATAAGTACTTTTCTAATGGGGCAGCTTTGAACTGGATGTGGGTGTTCCCAGCAGGAGCCACAACCAAGACGGGAAGTGTGACTGTCTGGGTACCAGCGGCCACTACAGCCTCTTCTGACGTGCCTGCACTCAGACTTACAAACCTGAATAAAAGCATTCTTAAAAAAACCCACCACCACCAACGCGGCACGATGCTCCCTCTCTGGACTACCTTCACGACCCTCAGGCTCTGCTTACGCTTGTGGGCAGCAGGGCCCCGGAGCACCTGTCTTTGGTCAGGAGGAACCGTCGTCCACCCGCCACCCCCGAAAACTGCCAACAGCCTGGCATTGTGGGTAACTGGCCAGGACTATTTGGCAGGAAGACCTCAATCTTGGTCACTCTATTTGACAGGAAGCAAAATTGAATTTTAAGGAAGTCACCTAGGGTCACCTACAGCTCCTGAGCTTGAATTAGCTCTTCTAATCTCACTTGCTTGTTCAAAGCAATACAAGAAAACTATGAATAGACAAGTCATCTACTGTCTCAATTGTAGCTCAACATTAAGACCACACTCAGATCCACCCAGTGAGACGTAGTGGAATAAACACTGTGGTGGTATCAACAGCCAGACAACTGAATTTGACAACACAATGGGACCCTTATTTTATTGCATTTTTTAAAAAAATTACATAGGGGACTGGGCTCAGAGAGTCCTATAGTAGGGAAAAAAAGGATACTTGGAATACAGAGCAGCTCCTTTGTTAGACACACCTCCTTATGGGGCCTTGGGTACAGGAGAGATGGATTAATTTCCACGTCCAGCCTTCACCAGCAAAGTGTCCACTTCCTTCAACCAATGTGCATGTTTAAAGCTCTCCCTTGAAACTGTTCCGTGTGCTGCTTCTAGCATATTTTATGTCTCCCCTTCTGGACACGCTTCTTGAAAGGGCAGTCTACACTCACCGTTTCCAGTCCTCAGCTCCTGTTGACTCCTCAACACGATCCGGTTTAACAGCACTCTGGCTTCTACGACACCGTTCTATCAGGGTTACCTTTGCAAACACTGACAAGAGCCCCACCTGCCAGAAGCGGCCTCCTAGGGCCGACGTCTCAGTCGGTTCAGGCGCTGTAACAAAGTAGCGCAAACTAGGTGGTTCATAAACAATAAAAATTCATTTCTCACAAGTCTGGATGCTGGGAAGTCCAAGGTCAAGGCACCAGCCTATTCAGGGGCCCACACTCTGGCCCATCCTTCAGTGTTGGTGTTCATCAGGCAACCACCCTGCCTCCCGTCCTTCCCGCTCTGTGTTCCCCTAGGTAATTACACAGAATCCCATTCTCTTATCACCTGATCACTCCCAAGCTTCTCTCTCCAGCCCTGACCTCTTGCCGGAGCTTCAGATTCATCTACCCAAACACCTTCCAATGTGCCACAACCAAGTGATATCAACATTTCCAAACCTGAACTCACTGTTCTCCCCACTGACGCAGAGCCTACTTCTCCAAAGCTGAAAGCCTCAGTCTGTGACACAAATGCCCCACCAGTCACCCAAGAAAGAAACCCGAGAGTCACCCCTGACTCCTTGTTCCAAAACTCCAACTCCGACCTCCATTGTTACTGCCTCTGCCCTAAGGCAACCTCATACTGGCCCCCTGGATATAGCAACGGCCATCTGGCTAGTATACCAGCCTCATCCTAGAGCCAGCACGGTACCATCCACATGGCCCAGAGCTAACTAAAATGCACACACGACCGTGGCTCTGCTCTGGAAAGTTCTCCAGTTTAAATATCAATAGTTAAAGGTGAAGCTGATTACAGAGCAGTACCCAAGACTCCACACCCCTGATTCTGCCCCTCTGCATCAGCAACTCCTGCCACACCTTCCTTCACAAGTTATGCCCTAGGACAGCCTCATCCAACAGAAATATAACACAGGCCATACAGGTAGTTTTAAATTTTCTAGAAGCCACATTGAAAAAGGGGGGGAACAGGTGAAATTAATTATATTAATATACTTAATCGAATATATATAAAATATTCATTTCACCAAGTATTCAATAGTTTTTAAAAGTATTAATGAGACTGGTTACGTTCTTTTTTTGAACTAGGTATTTGAAACCCGGTATATATTTCACACTTAAACAAATCTCAGTCTGAACTGCATTCCACGTGCACGATAGCTACACGTGGCCAGGGGCTACCATGTCGGACAGTGTAGCTCCAGCACCAACAAGATGGTTGATGCATTTCCCCATATATCACGCTCTTTCACGCCTTTGTTCTTTTTTCCAAACTTACTCATATTCATCTTTTGAGATTCGGCTCAGACAACCCTTCCTACCTCCCAAGCTATGCCAAGTACAGACTCATATTCCATTCACTGCTTGGGCCAGCCACCGTCCGAACACGGAATTCATCTACCTACACGTCTGTCTCCAACACTAGAATACTAGCTCCTCCAGAGCAAAAGCCTACCAGATTTACTCTCTTCCATACCCCAAGCACCCTGCGAAACGCTTGTACATAGTAGCAGAGAATCAAATCTTCGTTGAATTAAAATGATTCAGGGTAGCACAGGCACCAATGAAATCAGAGTTGTATGTTTAAATTCTGGGTTCCGATTTGCATTTCTCTAATAATAAGTGATGTTGAGCAGCTTTTCATGTGCCTCTTGGCCATCTGTATGTCTGCTTTGGAGAAATGTCTATTTGGGTCTTCTGCCCATTTTTGGACTGGGTTGTTTGTTTTTTTGATATTGAACTGCATGAGCTGTTGTTGTCTTTTTGTCTTGTTTATGGCTTCCTTTGCTGTGGAAAAGCTTTTAAGTTTCATTAGGTCCCATTTGTTTATTTTTGTTTCTGTTTTCATTACTCTAGAAGCTGGGTCAAAAAACATCTTGCTGTGATTTATGTCGTAGAGTGTTCTTCCTACGTTTTCCTCTAAGAGTTTTATAGTGTCCAGTCTTACATTTAGGTCTTTCATCCATTTTGAGTTTATTTTTGTGTACAGTGTTAGGGAGTGTTCTAATTTCATTCTTGTACATGTAGCTGTCCAGTTTTCCCAGCACCACTTATTAAAGAGACTGTCTTTTCTCCATTGTATAACCTTGCCTCCTTGGTCATAGCTTAGTTGACCATAGGTGCATGAGTTTATCTCTGGGCTTTCTATCCTGTTCCATTGATCTATATTTCCGTTTTTGTGCCAGCACCATATTGTCTTGATTACTGTAGCTTTGTAGTATAGTCTGAAGTCAGGGAGTCTGATTCCTCCAGCTCTGTTTTTCTTTCTCAAGATTGCTTTGGCTATTCGGGGTCCTTTGTATTTCCATACAAATTGTGAAATTTTTTGTTCTAGTTCTGTGAAAAATGCCATTGGTAATTTGATAGGGATTACATTGAATCTGTAGATTGCTTTGGGTAGTATAGTCATTTTCACAATATTGATTCTTCCAGTCCAGGAACATGGTATATCTCTCCATCTGTGTGTGTCATATTTGATTTCTTTCATCAGCGTCTTGTAGTTTTCTGCATACTGGTCTTTTACCTCCTTAGGTAGGTTTATTCCTAGGTATTTTATTCTTTTTGTTGCAATGATGAATGGGATTGTTTCCTTAATTTCTCTTTCTGATCTTTTGTTATAAGTGTATAGGAACGCAAGAGATTTCCATGCATTAATTTTATATCCTGTAACTTTACCAAATTCACTGATTAGCTCTAGTAGTTTTCTGGTGGCATCTTTAGGATTTTCTATGTATAGTATCATGTCATCTGCAAACAATGACAGTTTTACTTCTTCTTTTCCAATTTGTATTCCTTTTATTTCTTTTTATTCTCTGATTGCCGTGGCTAGGACTTCCAAAACTATGAGGTATCAACTCACACCGGCCATCATCAAAATATCTACAAACAATAAATGCTGGAGAGGGTGTGGAGAAAAAGGAACCCTCTTGCACTGTTGGTGGGAATGTAAATTGATACAGTCACTATGGAGAACAGTATGGAGGTTCCTTAAAAAAACTAAAAATAGAACTACCATATGACCCAGCAATCCCACTACTGGGCATATACCCAGAGAAAACCATAATTCAAATAGATACATGCACCCCAATGTTCACTGCAGCACTATTTACAATAGCCAGATCATGGAAGCAAACTCAATGTCCATCAACAGATGAATGGATAAAGAAGATGTGGTATATATACAATGGAATATTACTCAGCCATAAAAAGGAACGAAATTGGGTCACTGTAGAGACGTGGACGGACCTAGAGACTGTCATACAGAGTGAAGTAAGTCAGAAAGAGAAAAACAAATCTCGTATATTAACGCATATATGTGGAACCTAGAAAAATGGTACAGATGAACTGGTTTGCAAGGCAGAAATACAGACACAGATGTAGGGAAAAAACATATGGACGCCAAGGGGGGAAAAGGGGATGGGATGAATGGGGAGATTGGGATTGACATGTATACACTAATATGTATAAAGTAGATAACTATTGAGAACCTGCTGTATAGCACAGGAAACTCCACTTTGTTGTACAGTAGAAACTAACACAACATTGTAAAACAACTGTACCCCAATTAAAAAAAATATTCTGGGTTCCTGGGTGAACATTTTATATTCTTGGTTAACAAAAAAGGATGCAAAGACAGACTGCAAACATACTCAATCCTTTTATAGGTCATATTCATACATACGCAATCTATTTCAATGCAGAGCCCACTTATGAAAATATTGACCTGTGGCATACCGCGAGTAGAATAAAGAAATTCAAATTTTGAAGTTAAAAGGGATCATAGTATGATCTAGTTATTTTATGTGTAAAGAGAAAAGAGGTGAAATAATTTAAATGGCAAATACAAATGTACACAACTACCTAATGCAGAACCGGCACCGTAACCACACGCCCGGGTCCCTGGAGTTTTCCACTACACCACTCTACTTGCGTGGTCAACTGTTCACGTTAATCAAACAGAATCTGTCATTAAAATCCATTTAACATTAGAGAAAACCCGTACAACTGAAAATCTAGCTGTTTGTTATCACTGCTGTCAACTCCTTTCAAGACGGCATGGCCAGGAATACACCGCTCAACAAACCCTTCTCACGCTGCCCCTCTGGTCACAGACCCATGGGGCCACGTGCCCAGTTCTAGCCAAGGAAACGTGTGGGAGTGGCTCATGTCCCCTCGGGGGTGAGGCATTTAAGAGGAGGTGTGCCATCTCCATGTGCCTCCCCCCTGACCCTAGAGCCAGCACGGGGATGGCAGTCATAGGCTGGGAGGGGTCTGTCATGCCGAGCTACCAGACAGAGGGGTCGGGCCCGACAAGAGCAAGAAGTAGACTCTGGCTGTGCTGAATTACGGGGATTTCGAGGTTGTTCTTCAGTGACGGCAGATCATGCTTAATTAGCCTGACTAATAACTGACAGAAGACTAAAGTACAGATCTAAGAACCTGTACCTTGAAATTCAGTACTGTGGCAAATGTAATTAATATTACTCTAAGTTACTAAATACGAACCCACTTTAAAATATTTCCTGCTACTATTTTATTGTAAGATGACATAATGAACTATACATTAAATGTAAGATGTAGCAGGTGTAAAATATGGTTAAAGGCATAAAACTGTCAATGTGGAAAACACACAGCCAAAACCAAACGCTGAATCAGGATTTTAGCACCAATGACTTTTTCTAAATACTGGCCATAAATATCCTCGTGAAGTGGCTATACCAGTCAAGGTCACTGTCTGAGGCTAGGACCTAAGGTTTTCTTTCCACACGGGACCTCATTCCACGAGGAATTCCTATTGGCAAAATTCTCATGGAATTTTAAGGAGGCTTTGGGGGAGGATTAATGATGTACAGTTTGAATCTCCTGACTGTACATATAGGGATGTCAGTGTAAGATTGTATAGAAACATTTGGAAAGAGTTTACAGTTGGCATCAATTTTAGAGAAAATACTCTTCACCAGGCAGAGCTGCTCATAGCAATACATAGTTATTTTGCAAACTGAAAGCATGATTACCTTGTGTTTCAGCCAGGAGAGTTTCAGCCAATCGCAGGATGAATACTCCGAATGTCTGAATTTTAAATTCATACTGAATAACTTCTGGACATTTAGAACAGACTTTCATAGACGTTTAGACTTTTAAATGATGATAACTCTTTCTAAATACTGGACTGAACTAGGTAATTCCCCCATACTATTACAGAGTAACTAACTATGCAAGGCAAGGCTACCCACACCTCTGAGACGATCCAGACTTGTGTATTTTTAACGTTCCTCTGAAGTACATTTCCTTCCATTAAAAATGTGTACTTGGTTGGAAAGAATTTCGTTATAATTCACACAACTTGTTTTAACTAGATGGTTGGCAGATTACTTGTGCTTCATTTAAGAGTTTGGCTGAGTATTTGTGAATGTGCAATACACAGAATTTTCTAGAAATCAAAACATATCTGGGACTTTCACAGATTCACTTTATCTTATATTTTCCCTGTCCTTGATTTTTTAAACTTTTATTGTTTCCTATTTTGCTGTATTGTGTGTTTTCCTGTAAGCATCCTCACACCTGTAACATGGGAGAACAGAGATGACTAAATGAAGAGATAAAATATCACATCTGACCTATAGATAGATTTTTAAAATCTAAAATATACCTCAGTGCTTCCCTGGTGGTGCAGTGTTTAGGAGTCCACCTGCCAGTGCAGGGGACACGGGTTCGAGCCCTGGTTCGGGAAGCTCCCACATGCCACGGAGCAGCTAAGCCTGTGCGCCACAACTGCTGAGCCTGCGCTCTAGAGCCCACGAGCCACAACTACCAAGCCCGCATGCCTAGAGCCCATGCTCTGCAACGAGAGAAGCCACTGCGATGAGAAGCCCACGCACCACAACTAGAGAAAGCCTGCGTGCAGCAACGAAGACCCAATGCAGCCAAAAATAAATAAATAAATGTAAAGAATAATAAATAAATAAAATATACCTCATAGAATCATGTCTTCTGACTCTTAGTGTTTGTAATGGTTTATAAAACCTTCCCCATCCTGGGGACTTGGAGGAACCCTGACTGGAGCCCAAGTGACAACTCAGATGGCAACGAGCCCCAAGGACTCAGCGTTCATTTGTTCTGGTGGACGGCTGCTGAAATACACTGGCTCAACCAAACTGCTTCATAAATGGGAGGTACCATGAAAATCGCCATCATCCTCGTCACCCTGGCCGGCCCGCTGCCCTCCCAGACACACAGAAGAACCTCCCAGAAAAAGAAGCTCGAGGCAAAACCAGGAGTAGAAGGGGGTTGAGGCAGCAGCCAGAGCAGAACCACAGGTGAACCCTAGACGGAGTTCAGAGTCACACTCAAACGTGGAGTTGTACCCCCTTCCCTGGCTGGTCCCCCTTCCATCTTCCACCGCAAGATAAATGTCACTTCTTCAGGAAGCCCTTCTATGACCTTCTGCACTGGGGTAAATTCCCTTCCAATATTTCCACAAAACTCTGTATTGTCTTTTTTGTTATATTCAGGTATTCATTATGCCCCTACTATGTGCCAGGCACTGCTCAGGGTGTTCATTATGCCCCTACTACGTGCCAGGCACTGCTCTAGGTAATCTGAACACAACGTGAACCAAATTCTGCTCCTCTTCCCAGAGTTCCAACCTCAGTAATGATCTCACTGTTCACCCAGATGCTCAGAATCTGTCCTGACCCTGTTCCCTCCCTCCCCACATTCAGTGAGTCACTAAGCCTGGCTGATTCTGATCTGGGGATTCTATCTAGAATCTAGCTTCTCTCCATCCCAACCACCAATGCCTAGCACAGCTATCTGTTCTCTCCCTCAGGAACGACTCCCAGAGTCCCAAGTCCCCACCATCTCCAACCCACATACACACCTCCAACTGGAGCTCCTAGGATGGAAATTGCACCAGGAGGCTCCCTTGTGTGCAGTCTGTCTGGGGTCCCCCGTCCGGTCGAGATCTGACACTGGTGACTGCCCTTGGACCCACCTCCTCCCCAAGTATCCTATACTATGTGCAGTCTGCCACATGTGTTCTATTACGCCCGCCAGTGACACCTAACATGGTTCCTGGCACCTCCTATATGCTTAACACATATGTGTTGATTAAAAGAATGAACATCTGAAGATAATCCTATTTGCACACTTACTGGGCCTCCTGCTTGCACTGTCCTTTATCTGCAACTGTCAATGATCTCAGCACATTTGCATCCCAAACACTTAGCACGGCACCTGTAACCTAGGAAATGCTAAATAACCTTTGTAGCGTAAAAGGAGGGACACGTGACTGCTGGACAAATCACCTGCCTTAGCTGAGGACACACAGTGGAATAAAGCAAGTACAGAGCAATGATTTTCTCCTTCGTGAGGAAGCCCAAAAGCCTTTGCGAGTTTCCTTCAGGAACATGAGCTGGGCAGGTCTTGACAGGTAGAATCAGAATAGCCTATTAGAGACCCCAGGGAGGAGACACGCCCTTCTTGTTTCATTTTGCTTTAATTCAGCTGATATTGATTGAGGTGCCGTAAAGGTAGCAGCACATAATGGAAACAGAATTGCCTGGGAGTCGGAGGACCAGAAGTAAATTCTAGTACTGGCTCTACCTCTAATTAGCCTCGTGACCTGGATCCAGCCGTATCAGAAGCCAGTTCACTCGTGGACCTCCTATTTATGTAAGGAACTGAAATCCCTTTTTCTGCTTTAGTTGGGTTTTTGACTCTGGAAACTAAGAGTGCTGACTAATACCCCATTCTTATTGCCTGTGGTGGGTGCATTACCATGTGGGTAAACCAGAAAAGGTCTGGGATAAAGCATATTTGGATTCCAGCAAAACATGTGGTAAGAGTCTCTTAAGATATCCTCACAGAAGAGAGCAGGGCCTGACCGTTCACTTAGATGTACCTGAAACTTGTTGAACCAACATATGCAAAATGTCCTGATTAACGGACACGCACGCATGGAAAGAGGTCTCCTGCATCATTTTATAAGCCCCTGAACCTGCCCCTCTTCTATATCGGGTTCTCAGCAGGCACTGGGAGTAATGAAAGGCATGCTTACCAGACTTGTAGGTCTCTCAAAGCTGGAAGAAATACTTAACGTAAAAATGTACGAGTCAAGATTCAATGGTCCCAAGAGGCCCAAGAGGATGCGTTTAATAAGGAGAACAGAGAAAAGGCCCATTTAGGGCCCCGGCCTCTACAATGACCCTTACGTTTTCCCCCAAATACATTTGGAGACATGACCTGGCCTAGGAAACGAGTCTCCTCCGTTTTTCTTTTTGGTTTCTATGGCTTGTAATGAAGTTTCTTGTCTATTGTGTATTTTATTCTACTTTGCAGACAGGGTATTATTTCTTAATTGTAACTGTTCTTGGAGTTTGTTGGGAAGGTTGCCCGTTTGTGATTAGTCAGCTTTTTGGTTACTTTGTGTTTAAGAGCCTTGAGGCCTTTAGGCACATGTACCTGAAAATTAAAATTTATTAAAATCAACATAATGAAGTCAAAATGATTTAATGTAACTTTATGATTTATATTTCTTATTTAAATATAATTTATAGGCTTTTTCCCACTAGCACAACGGCTTTCATTCTCCTTATTTTCCTCGGCAAGAAAATCTCAAGATTCAAGTCTCTTCTCAATGTAAAAAAAGTCTGCATCTTGGCTTTTGTTGTTCTTTCTTGCTATTCCTTCCACCCCTCTACTCTTCCTCTGGCTTACTGGTTTTGACCAGCAAGTGCAGCCACGCAGGGTGGGCACGTGGACACTTTCACCTCCTTGCCTGTGGCCCACTGTGTCTCCCGTCCCCTCGGAGCTCAGGGGAGGGGGCGGGGACGGCTCAGGCTCAGACCCTCCCGCTCTCACCAGCCCCGAAGAGGACAGGCAGCAGGAGAACTCGCGTCAGATTCCAGCCCCGGACGCGGACGCATGCGTACAGAAAGCCCCGCACAGAGGGAGGGGCTCCTGGGCGTTTGCCCAGCCGCGACTGGACGGCAGGAGCTCACGGTTCGCCTGGACATGATCTCTGTGAGTTCAGCTGCCCTGACAGTGCACCCCGACAAGGACTCGGGAACACAGCGTGGAGCACGCTCTCGCCCACGAGGACAGGCTCCGCCCCGCCCGCCGTGCACACACCTGCTCACTCACCTGGCCGGCGCTGATGGGCGTCCGGGCGCGCTCCTCGGCACGGGGCTCACCGAGACGAGCAGCCCCCAGGCCCCGCGCTCAGGCGGCTCAGTCTCCTCCATCCATCCCACAGCCGAGACGCGCCCACAAAGCACAAGGTCCCGGACCCACTGCTCTGGGGGCCTCCGAGAACTTCAACACGAGGGGGAAACAGGCTACACTGCAGCAAGAGGAGGGTTCAGAGAGTTCGCTGGCGAGTCTCAAGAGGACAGACTGCTCTAGCTCCGTGAGGAGGCTGCTGGGACAGTGTCACGCTGCCAGAGGGACTGAGTGGGACCTCCTGGGGGGCCGCCTACCAGAGCTGCCATCCCTGAAAACAGAGCAGTGCATTTTCACTCTTGAGATAACCAGAGAACCACTAAATTTAAAAAAAATTTTTTGAAATGAGGCAGAATCTTTGTTTAAACAGAAAAGAGAAAAACCAACCAAACAACCAACCCACCCTTTGCCCCCCTCTCAGACTCTCAGGGTTCCCGCTCTTCCTTGCCGTCTCTCTGTGTGACAAGCTCTGTAATTCCCAGCCCGACCCTGGCAGGCCTCACAAAATGTAAAGCTAAAATTCCAGTCGACGCCACCCGACAGAGCTCCACGTTACATTAGAAAACAAAACTGGGAGACGGCATGTATTTTGAGTAAAAGAAAAAGAAACCAGAAACCATGTGTATATGTAAATACACAGAGGAACATAAATATGCCACGTGCCGGTCTATACAGATGTTGTGCTGTGGATGGCGCTCTCCCCAGAAACCTGTCTTCTGACACACAGTACGCTGCGGCAGGCGTCCACACAAAGCAGCTGCCCACTTTGCCAGGAGACGGTCCTGATGCTCTGCCTACCCCCCTTTTGTCCCCCTGCCTCCAGTCCCGGTGCCAAGCGTGACTCATTACCCTCCTGACACCCTTTTCACACTCGTCAGCTCCTCCCCAGAAAGTCAGTCACCTGGACGTTCCGAGGACCCCGCGCCTTATCCTTAAGAACCCACGTCCCTGGCACCCGCCCCGCCCCCTCCAGCCTGTCCCCCAAGTTCTGAGCTGCATGTGAAGTGTAAAAAGCCAGGACCAGTTTGTCCTGCCACGATCAGCTCGCTCTGCCAATAAGCTCACTGAAATTTCCCTGCAACACTTTCATCGGCTCCATAATGTAAGCTGGGGCCCGTGGGTCAGGCAGAGGCCCAGCTGAAGCAGCCGGTCATGCTGGAGCCCACGCCCAGGAAGGCTGAGGTAGGTAGAACTGGGCAATGCTGGGCAGTTAGTATCTCAGGAAGGAAGCTTTCACAACAGTTCTGGTTCCGTGAAATGAAGTCTTGCTTAGGAGGTTACCAGGCTATACCAAGGTCCACTTCTACTCCCTAGGGCTAAAATCGATTGGTTTTTGTTTGGTTTTCATCGCTATATCACTGGTTGGCAAACTGCAGCCCTAGGGCCCAATCTAGCCACGCTGACTCTCATTTGTATTGTCTGAGGCTGCTTTCACGGCGACAGCGGCACAGTGCAGTAGTGACAAAGACCAGCTGGAGACCGGCCCACAAAGCTGACGCTATTTACTATCTGGCTCTTTACAGAAGAGGTTAGCTGGCTCCTTCCTACCTCGTATTTATCACTAATGCCATTTCTTCCTCCAACTGCTCGTTATTAAATTTCTCAATTATAACAATGCCCCTCGTTTCCGATGATGGCAGCAGAACTCAAGCCCTCTTCATTCCCACCCATCCTGCACGTTGCTGCCAGGCGGATCTGCCCGCTGACCAAATCCTCTCCAGCCCACACCCATACAAGGACTTAACGCGCTCTTAGGTGCCCCCAAAGCCAATCTCCTAATTCTACCTTTCAGGGCCCCCAAGTCAGATGTACGCCGCACTCCTCTGCGTCATCTGGCTGGTGCTCACGTACCCTGGGCTTTCCTCCCCTGCCGTGCAGGCTTCCGGGCCTTCCTCTGCCCGGCCTGCCCCCCGTTGCTCCCATTTCCTGCCCCACATCTTCCCCTGGGCCACAGAGTCCCCATCGGCCACTCTGAGTCCTGCCTTTTTGTTCATGCTGTCCAGAACTCACCCGCTGCCGGCTGATGTCTGTCTGAACTGTCTGCTCACCTTACAGATCCCACTGGTGACAAAAAATAAATCAGGACAAAGACAACAGGAGAGACTCTGCTCAGAGGAATCCATCTGGGGGGGTGATCCTCCCTGAGACGTGGTTTCCAAAACCATATGCGATCTCAACACGCGGCCCACCTACACGTCCTCGAGGCAAAACCTCTCCTATCTCAGTGTACACCGCGCTCAGAGTTTATGTCACATACTTAACTGTTTTCCAGGTACTTCACACTTTGGCCTTTTATCTCCTCAAAGAGTTTAGAAGTTCCCACTGGGATACGGGACATACACTGCACTGATAGGTAATAAGAGAAACTAAAAAGATAACTAATTCTAAGACACAGAAGTATGCCCTGCTTCAACAAAACCCAGTGGCTTGCTGACTTTCCATAACTACATATGAAAAACCAGAACTCTTAATCACATGCTTACCAGATACTATGGATTTGGGAAGGAAGAGGAAAGTCCCCCAGTGGGGCATATGCTCTGGCCTGACATCCATTTGGATGGTTGGTCTCTAACAGGCTCAATGTTTATAACTGTACCCTTCTGGAGACTACTGCACTTTCGAGAAAATAACAAAACCTTGCTGTAAAAACCCTAAGAAAGAGAGGCTAGAAAACTTCCTCCCCTGCTTTGTTCCTCTGCCATCTCCTTGGTCTCCCCTCCACGTGCCATGATGACGTGCCAGCGACGCCACTCAGCATCTGACCTGCTATCCCAGAGATCACTGACCACCGAGCTGGGCCACTGGACCATGAACTTAATTTAAAAAGTAAGCTCCAGTTGTCATTTCTGCCTCTCTTGAAAGCTATTATCATTATTCTCTTAAAACCATCGCCAGCTCCCAGCTTCTACCTCGGCTGGCCAATTACTCATTCTTGTCTGGGAACTTTCACGTCTAACTGCTTTTTTAAACATAAATGAAAGTACTAAAAATTAATAGGTGGAAGAAGAGATGAAAAGGAACACGCTTCAAACTCATTTTTAGCCATTACAAGCCAGAAGGAGCCCAAACGGTAGTCTTTGGAAAAAAAAGAAAAGAGCTTCTTTTTGTATGAATTGGTACAGCACATGCAGGAGATGAGACCTCAGACCCCAAATGGGTCTTGGACACAAACATTTGAGTCATGTGTCCAGTCTGTAAGTCGACGTTAGCCGTCAGGACCACAGTCAACAAGGGGAAAGCTGGTCGGGCTCGGCACAGGGAAGCAACCGCTAATGTGTTGGGCGCCATCAAATTTTTGCTGCCAAATTCAGAAACCTGTCTTTGAAAGGCTGTGACCACTGTATTCACAGAGAAGGTAGGTGGCAGAAAGGGGTTGGAGAGGTTAGGTGTGTGAGAATCAGTTTCCAGAAAGATGTGACACCCCAAACAGCAGTGTGTGTGCACCCAGATGTGCAAAGCTGGAGAAAGGTGATCCTGGGTTGAAAACTCAAAGCCACTGACAGCAGACACACATCCAGGAACCGGGGGGCAGTCTATAAATAGACAGTTAGCCTTTCGGCCTCTCTGTGGAAAACTCTGGATTGCCACGAGCCACACCAAAGATGGATTGTTATAGTCGGATCTCCCCGCTCTCTTATTGTCCGCTGGCTTTCAGAGAGGCTTTCCAGCTAGCTGCTTTCACACCTGCCTAAATGATCAACCACTGCAGCAGATGGCTTTTCTCACCGTCACCACGTCTGTGAGCTAAATCTGCGCCGTCCCCCAAAGCAGACCCTTCCCAGGTCCAAAGCATCATCACCAACGTGACCGACAAGCGTTAAGGATTCCACCTGCCGTCTGTAAATGCTCTTCGGCAGCCGGACACACGCGGGGAATCTTCAGGTGGTGGTGAGTGTGCTAGCGACAAGCCAGGGAAGCTTATTCCCTGATCCCAACAAGCTCATGGGGAGGGCGCTCATAGAACCGCAAACAGAAAACAGCAGGGCCGCCAAGAGGGCTGCCGGCCCAGGGATCGGCGGGACGTCCGCCCAGCCCTGCCCAAGGCCCTCGCTTGCCAGCCGACACCTGAATGCTGGCATCCACTCATCTTGAGAGTTGAGGTTCAGGCTTTGGTTCAAACTCGTGGCGGGGTGCCCTCGTTTCAGCGGGCCCTGCATTTCCATCTGCAGAGAAATTTCCAGTAGGAAATTTACGCGGAGCTAATCTGCTAAAAGACCTCAAACACTGGGCATCTGCTTTGTCCCTCTGCTTCCACCTCAGCCAGAGGAGAGATGACTGTTATACCAACCCCACGGCACCCTTAGGTGGGCTGGAGAGGAAGGCAGGGGCCAGGGGGAGCAAGTGATAACAAGCCCTGCTGGACGGACGGGTGACATCAGGTTGCCCTGTCGCCTTGAGGGAAATCAAGTTGGCCTTCTGCTCCCTCCGCCTGCTTCAGTGTCTTCATTTGCTTTAAGCTCAAGAGGGTAAGATGTGGCTCTTCCGGCTGCAACTGACAGCAATTAAACTTGAATTTACCAGAGCAAAAGGTTAATTTATTGTAAAACTGTTCAGGTGACTGGTGGAACCCGAAGGGAGGCTCAGGAAAAATTCCACCCGGGAATTACGTATCCTCCTGCCTCTCATCCTGCATCCACTTCCTTCTTTCTGTCTCGTCTGTCTGCTGACTCTCAAGTCCCAAGTGGGAGCCACATGGCCACCCGATGCTTCCTGGCTTCCCATCATACAGCTTCAGGCACTGAGAAGGGTCTATACTGCTTATTGTCTTAAAGCCAAAATTCCTGGCCACAAATTGTCATTGCTCAGCCTGGTCCGGGGCCACTGCTGTCAGCCGTCTGCGATGGAGCAGAGCTCAGCCGTGATGCGGGTGGGTGTCCTCGGCGGAGCGAAGCAGCCGAAGCAGGATGGGGCTCTGGGGACCACGCTGGAGCCCCTGTGTGCCATCCCTGAAGCTGCCGGCCAGGGAGGAAGGTCACTGCAGGGCAGATTCAGATGCCGCTGGGCACCCTGCCCACTGCACACGCACTCAGCGCTGGGGGCGTCAGGCCTGAGCTGCCAGCACGGGGCACAGGCTCAGCCAGCCCACCCCAGCTTATTTTAATGCAACCAGTAATAATGGCACTTCACTTTAAAAATGAGAAGCCGGAGACACGAAGGCGGAAACTGCAACCGTCCTGAGCAAATGGACGTGTGTTTGGGTCACCCCATCCATGAATGGCTCTGCTAAGAAAATGGGATTAAACAGCTGAAAACAGGGAGGACCTGCTACCCATGAGGCACACGCTAACAGCTTTACAGGCGTTAGCTTTTTGACGCCCCCAGAGACAGGGGCTGTTTCTTCGGTGGACTAGCTCTGTCAGTTTTCTCAGCCCAGAGCTGGGGGACTCTTCCCCGAGCCCCTGGGGTTTTACCCGAGGTTGTGACACGAGACCCTGCATGGCAGTGTTCGTCTGCATCCCACACCCGTGTGGGCTGAGTCCCCAACAACCCTGACCCCTTCCTTCGATGGGGGGAGCGCAGTTTTCCTGGGTGAACTCACCCTGTACATGGTCATCACTAGGACCCCCTGCTGGCCCACCACCCAAGAAAGCGCAAGGCAAGACCCATCATCGCTCTCTCTCAGGCGTTTGGTTAAAATGCCGCAAGGACAGAAAACGCTTTACTTCAGGTCACTGCAGGGGCACTGCCATGGAGGTCCCAGAGCCACCCTGGTCACGCCCCTTTTGCGGCCACCCCTGCATCTATGAACCACTCAGTGTCCTGTGAATACGTTCTAACACCACCCACCTTTCTAAAATTTAAGTTAGCCAGAACGGGATCCTAAGGCTTACAGCCTAAGCAGCCTGACTCCACAAAGGCGAGCCCCAGGCCTGCCTGAGTCTAGAGTCTGCGCCCTTGACCACAGGAGCGGGCACCTTCCCTGGTCTCCACCTGGTGCCAGACAGACCTGGTCCCGCCACGCCACGAGGGGACAGACCTGGTCCCGCCATGGCACCAGGGGAAGCTGCTGGGAGGACCAGCCCGGCCTCATCGCGGGAGGCTCCCCGTGCACCCACGCAGCGCCTGGCCTCACCCCTCTTGGCCGGCTAGGCTGGCCTTGATGGCCCCTGCGTTGTCCGGGAGAGACACTTTTCAGTGTGCTACCTTCCTCCTCAAATCGTACTCAGTCTGCACCTGCTTCGGCAAAATCCCAGGCGGCTGCCAGCAGCCCTGAGAGAAGCAGCACCTCTGTGAGGACCCTGCCAGCCTCCACATCAGCCTCTTTCTCAAGCTGCCGAAGAAAATGCATCTCCAGAGTGGCCAGAATTTCTCACTGTACCACACACTCTTCCTGGCTGGAGAAAATAAAGTTTCCTGGAGGAGAGGAGGGAGGGAAAGGGCAGCACAGCCGAACGAGAGGGAATTGGCTCACATACCCAACAGGCTTTTTAAACGATGTCAAGTGGCAAAAGTGCTGATGCAAACAATCATGTAAAAATTACATCTTCATAAAACAACACATTTGCAAAGGACACTGGCCCCAGCAGCGCTGCCGCAGCTTTGGAACAACTGACATTTGCTTCGGCCAGAATTCTGGACGCCGCTCATCAACACTCATGCAGAGGGAGGAGAGAGGCTCAGAGAAGAAAGCCATCCCATAGGGAAAGCCTGAAACCGACACAAACGAACAGGAAATATAGGCCACGGCTACACCCAAAGTTTAAGTAGGTGGTGACAGTTATTTGAGTCAGACTTGGTCTTTAAGAGTAAAAGAGCAACACAGGATCTCATGGAGGATATTCTGGCCCACAGAAGCGGATACATGGCTTTGTACCAGTTTTCTATTTCTGTGTGCAATGACGTCACCACGCCAGAGGGAACCAAACAGGGAGAAATGATCCCGAAGCTGAAAGTGCAGCGAACGCTGAGATCTCGATGGGGAACTTGGGGAATGCACGTTTTCTAAATACATCGAGTTTAAGAGCTGCTATCAGTTGCTACTAATCCATTACCTCCCTCAGCTAGTGGATGGGCAAGTGGAGGCCCAGAGAGAGAAAACAAGGCCATATCTAGTCGGTGGAGTTTGGTGATTAGAAATCAACCTTTTAACTCCATTCTTTTACGCGGGCCTCTCACTGTTGTGGCCTCTCCCGTTGCGGAGCACAGGCTCCGGACGCGCAGGCTCAGCGGCCATGGCTCACGGGCCCAGCTGCTCCACGGCACGTGGGATCTTCCCGGACCGGGGCACGAACCCGTGTCCCCTGCATCGGCAGGCGGACTCTCAACCACTGCGCCACCAGGGAAGCCCTCTAATTCCATTCTTAATCACACTCTCCTTTTCACACGTTGCCCTAATTCACAGGAGCTGTGTGTGAAGGATCCCAGGTACAGTCTGAATCTCTTCAAGCAAAGACGTGGCCCCATCTCCCTAAAAACCCCCAGGAAGCACCGCACGGCCTGACTCGCTTCACCTCTTTCTGCTCCCAAGATACATGACTCTGAAAAAAGGTGTTTGCTCCAACCTCTCACGTTTCTTGGGGTTTCACTCTGCCCAGGACCGGGTTTTGGAGGACAGCCAGTGGAGGGCTGCGTGCAGTCGCCACGCGATGGCCCCCTCCACACTCCCAGCCTCCTGGTTCATTCGTGCTCTGGTTCCCCCGATTTCATCGAGAAGCCCCTCTAGTCAACTCAGCAATCATAACCGTGTCTTCACGCTGCTGTCCTGCTGAGAAAAGACAGGGGTTCATCCTGCAGAGTGGCCGCGTGCTGGCGGTCGTCGACAGGGAGCAGCTCTGAGGAGGGCTGCAGGGGTTAGCTCATGGCCGGCGAGACAAGCTCAACGTTTTTCTTTGCGGAAACTGCAAACAAAAAAAATGCATGGATCCCAAACCTCATTCAGCAATCAGCACAGACAGCACGGACTGAGTGGCTGGTGTGGGTAGATCCTGCTGATGTTTGGGACACAGAGGGGCACAGGGTCCCCCCTCCAGCAATCTGAAACCTGGAGAAGACACAGAAGGTCTCAAGGGCTTAGCCTGACGAGAAGTAACATAAGCCCGTCAGACTTCTTGCCGTCAATAGCTAACGTGGCCGATCTGAGTTTCACCTCGGCATTTCTGTTCCCCTGCGGGTGTTCTTGAGCAGCGACTATAAAATGAAATAGCCAAAAGCCTGGTGATGAGAAGGAGAGGGAAAAAATGAAGTATCTGAAGATGCTGAAAACTCTCCCACCCAAATAAACACGTCTTCCCAGATAATCCAGAACTATTTTATTGTCAGAGGAGGTTGTATTTCTGACAGAGAACTCTAAAATATGAAAAAAATCAAATCATTTCTTATCCTTTAAGATTTGTCCCAGATTCCATTCAGCGAAACTACAAGTAGCTTCAAATTGCCTAACTCAACAGATATTTAAGTCCTAAACACCCCCAGAGAGACGCCCTTACTCCCTGGAGTCCCCAGCACAGGAGGCTAAAGCAGCTGTATTTGGAAGATTTTTATCCCTCTCAAAACTGGCTCTAGAGCTGTATAATCAGCTATAAGATCCCTAAGTTATAGCAGTTTGTGGCAAGGGGACTGAAAACGATTTGTTTATTCACAATGAACAATAATGTAAGACCCTTCATCAGCACCAGAAGCTCCAGCTCCTATTACAATGAAAGGTTAATGAGTTACGTACTTGGGGCGGAGGAGAATGAATTAAGGGGTCATATTTTTAAAGAGGACGTTTTCTAAAATTCTACTTACAATGAAACCAAGGGTAATAAAACCACCCACATTTATAGCTCTGGATCACAATAACATTGAGGAAACCATTTTAAATACATTTAGGAAACTAAAAAGTTCATTCATTTTCAATGTTAATACCTTACTTATCATGGTAACAGTTACAACAGGCTTATAGCTGAAGGAGGGAAATAAAGTTTGGTGAAACAAGTTGGTTTCTACTTTTAAGAAAAGAGCACAGTGTTCCTTTCACTCATTTTTCTGACATTTAATCCATGACAGTCAATCATTTCAGATACTGTCCAGTTTGTCCTTTGTCTCGCATTAAGAATTTCATTCTCGGGCTTCCCTGGTGGCACAGCGGCTGAGAGTCCGCCTGCCGATGCAGGGGACACGGGTTCGACCCTGGTCTGGGACAATCCCACACGCCGCGGAGCAACTGGGCCTGCAAGCCACAACTACTGAGCCTGTGCGTCTGGAGCCTGTGCTCCGCAATGAGAGGCCACGACAGTGAGAGGCCCGCGCATCGCGATGAAGAGTGGCCCCCGCTCGCCGCAACTAGAGAAAGCCCTCGCACAGAAACGAAGACCCAACGTAGCCAAAAATAAATAAACAAATTTATAAAAAACAAAATAAAGGAATTTCATTCTCAACAGGTCTGGCAAAAGAGCCACCCTTTACCGATGCTCAGAACCCAGAGAGGCGTGATGGTGCCAAGCGCCTGTGCTGTGCCAGCATCCCGATGGCCTCCTCTGCGTGCACGGCTTTCTCTGGGACTCTGGGAAAAGGTATCATAAATTCAAGTGCTTTCAAGCCTCACGTGGATTTGGCCATTTCAAATAACATTATCATTTTATATTATAATCGTCACTATGTTTCTGTCATATGTTACATAACAATGAGAATGACACTCCATTCTTATTAGCAGGAATCTGGAGTTTTCAAAATCCTCACACACAAAATTTCACTTAATTCTTTGTACCAACCTATAAGGGAGTTATTCTGTCTCATGTTTCCACTGAATTCTGTTCACATGGGATTAGGTCTTATTCACCCCGTTATGGGCTGAATTGTGTACCCCTCCCCCAAATCAGATGCTGAAGTCCTAACCCTAAGACCTCAGATGGTGACTATGTTTAGAGGTGGGGTCTCTACAGAGGCAATGAAGTAAAATGAGGCCATTGAGTTGGACACTCATTCAACAACACTTGTGTCCTTATAAGAAGAGATCAGGACACAGACACACAAAGAGGGGTGACCGTGTGAGGACACAGGGAGGAGGCCGCATCTCCCAGCCAAGGAGAGAGGCCTCAGATGGAACCAACCCTGTGACACCTTGATCTTGGACTTGCAGCCTCCAGAACTGTGAGGGGATACGCTTCTGCTGTTCAAGCCGCCGCATCTGTGGGACGTCGTTACCGCCGCTGGAGCGGACTAACACGGCCCCACCCGCTGTATGCTGTGCACAGGCCTCCAGCTCCTAGGTAGAGCAAATTCACCAATTTCCCAAACTCTTCCTTCCTTTGCTGACAAAATACTCTGAATGCTGAATATCTCATAAGGTCCGACTTTTACACCGACACAGAAGTCATCAACTAAAAGCATTCAAGTGACAAATGACCCACTTGAGCACCCTGGTCTGCTACGAGGAAAGCAGGCAGCACATTCCAACACTGAGTGTCAGAGTGAAGGTGACCCCCCCCCTCCGAAACAGAGAGGGGGAGGAAAAGAGACAGATGGTTATGTGCTGGGCGGCCAAAGGACTTGAGAAGAAAGTGAGCGGAGGAATCTGCTGGTGTAGGGGGAGAATCCTAGTGGAAAAGCAGGTCACAGCAATTTGGGGATGGGGGTGAGGGGGTCCACTGATGCTTTTAACGAAACGAGTTTTCTCCCACATGGCGACGGGAGTGGGAGCAACTGAACATTAGGCCAAATAATGTTTTGCCAACATTTAAGAACAAAACCTTTATTCTTGCAGGAAAGATGCAATCTTGAGAGAAACACGGAAGTCTTCATGCTAAATACCATGGTGCTAAATTAAACAAATAAAGGACGTGCTGTCTGTGAAAGAGCTAAGTATTCTGGTGGCTTCCCAACAGGTCACAGGAGTCCAATGGACAAACTCCCTCTTCACACGCACTTTCACAGGATTCCAGGTGTTATTTCATTAAGCAAGAAAACTGATTCTTTTCTCCTTTATGGAACTTTTGAGGCTACTTTGCTGCTAGACATTATCTACTTAAAAGTAGACAGGCAATCAAAAAGGTGAAATTACTGACATATCGTGAGAGTCAGAAAAGATTTTAGAGGTCACCTCTTCCAACTGTTAATCTGAAAACCGACTAGCAATTCCTGTGACTTACAAAGGCTACTAGAGGGTGACCGTGAGGCTGTTGGTCACAGATGTGTTTGTGTCGTTTCTTCCCGGTGCCCTGGCCCCTCCTCCCACAGGTCAGCGTCCAGGGGTTCACTACTGAATCAATTCTATGTCCAGCCCACCGCAATATAGAGGCAGACCGAGTCCCTAACTTTAGGACTTGCCAGTTAAAGTCAAAAGAACAAAACCTGAATGATTAAAAGATTGTCATTTCTTTCATTCATTCATCAAACACCTGCTGAGTGTCTACAATGTACCAGGCTCAAATCTAGGCACTGATGGTACAATGGTGAAATGAAAGACATGTTCCTTGTCTCTGCAGAGCTTAAAGTCTAACTGGCGGGCGATGCGACAGTGTGAGAGTTTAAGGAAAGGTGATATCCACGTCAAGGGCTGGTTTGCTGCTCAGAGAGGGGCTAACCAGGCTGCAATATTTTCACCGGATTGCACGTCTTGTCCTGGCAGCCCTTCCAGCCCTGTACTCTGGGAAGCCAGTCAATTAGGGCTGATACATGGGTTGTAATCTATTTACTGTTCCTGCTTAGAGCACGAGAATTTAAATAGCAAGCTCTCTCGGTTCCACATAGTTCTATGTAGGTTTCTGCTCTCGACTACTTCACCTGAGAAGATAATTAGCGTGGATCAAGCCAATCACGAGGACATGAACCGCCACCTCCATATTATGGGTTTAATTGTGGATAAAACTTAACAGATGGCCTTCTGACCCAAATAAAAGAGCAAATTTGGAATAAACAACCCAAAGGCTTAAGGGTTTATGTTCCATTAGGAGCCTTTAGCCAGAATAGCATGCTTCCATTTTCTCTTCCTACAGATTCTCTCTTTGCACGTTTCGTGTTTCTATTAGGCTAAACCCCCGAAGCATCGGCAGAACAGAGGCAGTGTTTGCATTTCCAATTCACTTTTAATTATAGAAAACAGTTGGCAAAATACCAAAACCCCATGGACGATTTCTTCTGGTTCCACTGGGAGCACAAACGTTTACCAAGAGAGAGAATAACAGAGAAGATATAATAAAGTTAGAGAATTATGACAATGCAGAAAAGGAAAGAAAAGATGAAACACGGGCAGAAAAGGAGGACAAATTTACATCTTCCAGGTGGCCCCCTACCTTGGATCAAAAGCTGGAAATATGCATTCTAATAAAAGGTGGCTACAATTTTCCCTGGGTTTAACCTGAGTCACATTTTTGACCCCCACAGATTTTATAGCTGGAAAAAGATTTTATCATTTGAGAGGGCAGAAAACAAAGGTGATGACAGGTAGGGAGGGAAAACAACAAAGTTCCCCACTTCCGCCGACCTTCGTCACCCAAATGCACCGCCTCGCTCCGCTAGTCATTTTAGGAAGTGTGTTCCCAAGAGAAAAGCAATTACCCCTTAAATGGGCCAACGTGTTTTCAACTGTTTACAAGGATTAAAAAGAAGGAGAAGATTAATCTGAACTATGAGGAAGCATGTAACAGTTATTTTCCGTTGCTTTTTCCTCACCTAGTTTTCTTTGGACACTTTAGACCATTAGGATACCTTGGACGCTTTAGCTCTAGGGGGAAGGAGGAGGGGAGAGAAAAAGGAAACTAATGTAACCTCTCGGCATAGGCTGTGCTTGAAATTCCATTCATCAAACACGTGACCTCGGGCAGGCAATATGGCAAAGGGGACACTGAGAAAGTAAAGAAGGATGGACTGTAAGAGGGACAGCAGAGGGGACGCGAAGTCGGCAGGACGGGGGGTGGGCAGAGGTCAGGAGGGGCAGGCATGAACCTGACCGTGGTTTGCCCATCCACCAGGGGCTGCCCTCCCCAACACGAGAGACGCGTCTCCACTTGGCTCCCATTGGTAATGGGAGGACACAGGGGTGAGGACGTGCCCTTGGTACCAGGGCACAGCAGGGGCGTCAACTGCAGAGGCGCTCAGATGAGAAGAGGAGGGTGGAGAGCTGAGGACACAGGCAGGTCCCACCCGGGGCTGGGCAACTCGGGCAGGCTGCCTGGAGGTCCTGAGCCTGGCTTGTAAACCTGGGAATGGCTGGACTGTAGGATCACTGGGATTTTCTTGTAGAATTTTACTTTTTAAAACCAAATCTGGGGACTTCCCTGACAGTCCAACGGTTAAGACTCCACGCTTCCACTGTAGGGGACACGGGTTTGATCCCTGGTTGAGATCCCACATGCCACACAGCACAGCCAAAAAAAAAAAGAAATCTGACTCAAAGAGTAATACTAACTACAAAAACTTTGAGTATATACGTGAAATTTTAAACCATCCCCAGAAAAGTAGAACTAGAGAAAAGCAATACCAGGAGTATTGAAGTGTCTCCAAAAGGACCAGGGTCGGCTTTGGACATGACTTTCAACCATTGCTGCCCATGGCTACCGTCTCAATGACACTGTCACTGTCACTGCTACAGATGGCACTGGTCCACTGCATCTTCAAATTAAAATAATATAGAGGGGTGTGCCATTAATGCCATAGACAAGATAAAAGCAAATAACAGAAAAATAATTATATAACACTTCGTACTTTCTAAAGTAATTTATCATTACATCTTTAGTGCTTTATAACAAAAATGTAAATAACTTCTTAAATGTTATGTGAGAGATACTCAACCTAAGTGCTTTTTGTGCATTATTTCTCATAATCGTCAAAACAACACTATGATTATGTAATATGACTGCCCACGTTTTACAGGTGAGGAGACAGAGAGACATTTAGCGACCTATCCAAGGTTGCAGAGCTAGTTAGCCATCCAGCTAGAGGTCAGACCCGCAAGTCCCGGCTTGGTGATCTGGTGGAGAAATACAGTCGCCCAGGGAGAATATAATCTTGACTACCCAGGTCCTCAAAGGTCAATCCGACGCAGCGTTGACCACACAACAAAAGGCATTTATTCTACCAATGTTTTGTCAGACCCTCTTTCATTTAAAAAAGTAGTTCTTCAACACTGCTCTGTACCAGGCACTGTGCCAAGGGATATGATGACCCCTACTTTCAAGAATATTAAAATCTCACTGGAAAGATGAGGAACAAATGAAGGAAATGAGAATTAAAAGCAACTATCCAGGGCTTCCCTGGTGGCGCAGTGGTTGAGAGTCCGCCTGCCGATGCAGGGGACGCGGGTTCGTGCCCCGGTCCGGGAAGATCCCACATGCCGCGGAGCAGCTGGGCCCGTGAGCCATGGCCGCTGGGCCTGCGCGTCCGGAGCCTGTGCTCCGCAACGGGAGAGGCCACAGAGGTGAGAGACCCGCGTACCGCAAAAAAAAAAAAAGCAACTATCCAATAGTTAAACAGTGCAGTATGTGGCTCATTTCTAGGTGAGAGCGACACAGAATACAGGGCCAGAGGAGAAAAAGGCCAAAGAAAGGAATCTGTAGGTGGTTGTGGAGCACCGAGAGCGCACTGACGGGGATTAGAGGCTATAACACTGGACTCACTTCCACGCTGAAGTCCTTAAAGGACAGGCCAGGCCAGAAGCGTGGCTTGCTGCATCCAATGCAGTGCCACCCGGCTACAGTCACTTGGCAAATCACATAAGCAAAGGCTGCAGGGAGAAACATCAGACTGGTTTAGCAAGACAGAATTTATCAAGTGAGAACAAATTATCTTTCTGCTACATTAATTGGGTCTCCAATTATATAACAAAGGCATTGACATAAATTATAAAACATTTAATAATCACCAAAAAAGCAGCAGCTGCAGCAGACGCACTAATAAAGTGAACATGAATGACGTGGGTCAGCGCTGAGAGAAAGAGTAACGAGTCACAAAAGCAAAACACAATATCAGATGCAGTCCCGTCCCCCTAAAATCTGTCCGTTTCGGGAGACTGGAGGCAAGCTGGCGGAGTAGAAGGACGCTGACCTCACCTGCTCTCACAGACACACCCACATCACCGCTAACTCTGAACAACCGTCCATAAAAAAGACTGGGGTCTACCAGAAAAAGATACTCTTTATCCAAAGACGTGACATATGTCCATTTTTGAGCCCAGCAGACGTCGCCTTCTGCAGCGAGGATGGTGGGGCGCCCGGACCCTGCGATAGATGCTACTTCACGGTGTGTCACGCCGCCCTCGACCCTCTAGGATGTCCTTGGGGCCTGGTGAACTCCTCCCGGCCCTTCAAAATTCCATCCCACTGCTACTCATTGGGAAGCTTCCTGGCAGATCTAGGCCGGACTAGCCCTGCGCGCCTGGAAGCCGCCTCCGTGCTCATTTACAGTCACCGCGTGGGGACCTCCAGCCGCCATGTCCGCCCTGCCCCCCACCAGCTCCCGGAAGACAAGATTCCTGGCTTCTTCACTTTCATACACGTGCTGACTAAGGCTGTGCCCGAACACGGGCTTGATCGATACCTGCTGAATAGCAAATAAACTAAAATTCATAGGAAGTATGCCAAGCGCCCCTTGGCACTTCCAGACCTAGCACAGTGCTTAACACACGGCAGCTGCTTGAAAAGTATTTGCTGATATGATTCCATCGCTGGTAGAATTTAAAATCTGTGCTTAACCTAAAGCTGCGAGATGTTCATTTAAACAAGACCAGCGGTAAACAGCAATTTTGTATTAATGTTTGCATAACAGATTTTACTTTTTTCGAGTCTAACCTTTAGGTCATCTCTTAAGATCAGAAAGTCAAGATATACTTATTCTGTCTTATTAAATCTTTACCGTATCCACATGAGGTGCATGTTATGAACATTCTGCTAATCTGACTGAGAACCACTCTACTAGAATTCCTTGTTATTTTTACCAGTGAGTGTTGGACACGTCAGAAAGAAGGTAGTATCATGATGGAGACAAAAGTTATTGACGATTATACGACGTGAACCAGGTAATAAATGATGAATGTTGTACGTGTGTATGGAAATGAAGCAGATGCTAGAAGAAAAAATCCTAAGCGCAGAGAAGGAATTAGGCAACACGGAAAAAGTACACCTCTCGGTAACTGGCAAGAGACAAGGGGAAGTGATTAACGATATGGAAAAGATTTTGAGTGGTGGCTGGAGAATTCGCTTCAGTGGCTCACGACTATTAACTCGATGTCACTCCAGGAAAAGACAGGGAGATTGAGAACTTAACGCTACGCACAGTCAAACACTGCTAAAACAACATTACTGCAAGGCCTACTTAATTCTGCTCAGCAACAATTACACAGGCCATGACTGGTAAGGATTCTCAACTCTTGTGGAGACAGTGCAACAGATTTGCAGGACAGAATAAAAAAAAAAGGCAAACAAACCTATTTTTAAAGTGTGTGAAAGTAGGAACAGACACTTCACAAATGGCCGTTAAAAACATGATTGATGCTCAACATCACTAGTCACCAGAGAAACGCAAATTAAAATCACAATGAGACACCACTAGACACCTGCTAGAATCCCTAGTTAAAAAGACTGACAATGCCAAATGTTGCTCAGGATGTGGAGATACTAGAACTCTCATTGTTATCCATTGCTGTGTTAACAAATTATCTCAAAACCTAGCAGCTTGAAACAACAAATATTAATCCTCTCACGGTTTCCAATGGCTAGGAATCTAAGAGCAGCTTAGCTGAGTAGCGCTGACTCTGGGTCTCCCATGACGTTGCAATCAAGGTGTCCCCCAAGGCTGTGGGCATCTGGAGGTATCACTGGGCCAGAATATGTGCTTCCAAGCTAACCCACAGAGCTGTTAGCTGGAGGTACTGGTTTCTAAGTGGGTGTCGGCAAGAGGACCCAGTTCCTCATCACGTGGGTCTCTGCACAGGGCTGCTTGTAACCATGGCTTCCAGGCAATCCAGACGCAAGTGTGTTTTATAACCTAACCTCGGAAGTAACATACCCTCATTTCTGCTGTATTCTGCACTCAAGCCAACCCCGATGCAACATGGGAGGAGACTACACACAGGCATGAACCCCAGAAAGCAGGGATTGCTGGGGGTCACTGGGCAGGCTGGCTACCACAGTCATACATTGTTGGTGGGAACGCAAACGGTACAATCACTTTGGGAAATAATACAACAGCATCTTATAAAGTTAAACATACAGTCACCAAGTGACCCTTGGTTCACTTCCAGTCCTATCTACTCAAGAGAAATGTATACACACATCCACACAGAGACGTGTCCGTGGGTGTTCACAGCAACATCATACGTGAGGCCCACACTGGAAGCAGTCCAAGCGCTCATCAGCTGGTGAACAGACAAGCTGTGATTAGCCCACTCCATGGAATGGATACTACTTGGCAATTGTAAAAAATAGAACATATTGAATTAATAATCATATTAGTTCAACATGGATGAATCTCAAACACTTAGTGAAAGAAAGCAAACACAAATGTCTATGCATTGATCCCACTGACATGAGACGAAATTCTAGAAAAGGTAAACTATCGTGACAGAGACCATATCAGTGAGTGCTTGAGGCTGGCATGGGGATAGAGGACAATTTCAAGGGGCATAAGGAAGCTTTTTAAGGGGGGAAACTCTGTCTTGACCACAGAGGTTACATGACTGTATATAGTTAGCAAAACTCATCAAACTGCACACTTGAAATGGATGTTTCATTTTATGTAAATAATACCTTAATAAAAAGTATTATCATTGTGTGCATGACATCATTGTATGCTTCTCAACTCAAAGAAAACAACAGAAATCCATTAAAAAGTACAAAAGTTCATACCCTATTTTTTCAGATATAAGTTCACTATACACAAAATGCAAAAACACTTTTACATGCCAGCAATGACTAATGAGAAAATCAAATTGAAAAGGGACCAGTGACTTGTAGGCCTATCTGGAGACCAAGGCAACCGTGTGAGAGAGAACGCTGAAGACCTCAACTAGAAGTAATGGTGGCTGAAGAGAGAGGAAATGAACAGAGCCATGTCAGAAATCTGTCAACTGACTGGAGGTGAAGGACGATCAAAAGAGACCATTCACATCTGACTCCTGGGAGGGTCATGATACTATTAAAACGTCAAATGTCACCTTCCCAGGGAGGCATCTGCAGGCTTTCCTATGTTAGATGGAAACACCAGCCCCTCTAATCAGAACTTCCCACCCTCTTCCCTGCTTCATTCTCACGACATCGTTTACAATCCCGTGACACTAGATGATACAGTTTACGCATTCACCTTGTTGACTGTCTACTCCTACCAGACTATAAGCTCCAGAAAGCAGAGCTTTGTCCTGTTTTATTGAGTGCTGTATACCCAGTGTCTAGAAAAGCACCTGCTACATAGGAAGAGCTCAATAAATATTTACTGAATGAATCAAATAAAAGCATTGAAAGAAATAAGAGAATCAGGAATATAAATGGGTGTGAGTGTATGTGTGTTTGAGGAGAGTAAGAGAAATGATGGGTTTGGGTTTAGATATTCAGAGTCTGAGCTATTCCACTAACCTATTTTTTCAGATATAAGTTCACTACACACAAAATGCGAAACACAAAATGCCAAAGGAGGGCCAGAGGCTGCAGCGGAAGCCACGGTCAGTGCTTTTTCCTAAGATGATGGCTGAAGCTCTGCAAAAACATGAGCTCTCCTAGAGGTACCCCAAACCCCAGCCCACAACCAAGCACTTATGCTCCATTAGACCTGCTGTCTTTCAGCAGGGATCTACGGCAGACCAACACACACCTAAAACATTTTCTTTGGCACCGGACTTCACTGTGCTGCAGAAGCATTCATCTCTCTGAGTGTGGAGATAACAGACACTTTATGATGGGTGATGATGACTGTGATTGTCAGATATCATTACAGAGTAAGTAACTCTGTCCGTGGAACCAAACGTAAGCACATGAGGTTGGAAGAAATATTTAGGCAGTGCGACAGTAGACTTCAACCCTCCTGACTCTTCAAGCCCCAGAAGACTAGCTGGTAGAAGCCAGGGTGCCTGATATACACAGAACCAGTGAAAAGGTTCTTCGTGAGGAACAGAATCACAGCCTGACTGCAGACAGCCTTGTAAACACCACCACAAACGTACAGCTGTGCTTTACCCTGGAAGCTTGAGCATTTCAACCACTGCTGTTTGAGGGAAGATGGAGTGGAGGTGTGGGCAGGATTCAGAGGGACCCTTAAAGGAAAGGTCAGGGCCCAGCACAAAAGCTAAAGGTTGACTCCAGGGCACAGGAACTAACACATTTGTCCCAGGACACAGCTGACCCTGACACCTACTTCCCAGCGGAAAAGAAAGCCTTGAAGAAAGCGTGACAGATGCTGCCTTAAGGAGAGACTGTTCTCCAGAGTAGGCACTGCCCCGGAGGCCGCTCCCGCAGCCCTGCCACCACGGAGGAGCAGAGCGTCATTCACTTGGTCGCTACTCCCGGAGCCTCATCATGTGCCAGACAGACAGCGCACGTGCCCTCCCAGGGCTCGTCCTACAGGATTGAGCATCCCCTACGATGCTGGGATTTAAAAACCTCACAGCCTGGCGACGACCAAAGGGGCCAGAACAGTCTAGTCAAACCACTCACTGTCCAGACGAGGAGACGAGGCCCAGAGGGTGAGCCGAGCATGGGCACAGTCCGTGCGGGGATGAGGGAAGAGAAGCACGTGTCAGGAAGAGCGGGGACCTGCGCCAGACCGCCGGGGGCTGAACCCAGCGACTTGGGGCGGTCACCTTCTCCAGGGCTCCCCTCTGGCATCGGGGAGGCGGGAACCGCAGCAGGAGTGCCCGGCGGGTCGCTGTAAATACTAAACAAGGTCTCTGCGGTGCGTTTCTGCCTTGGTACCAGCAAGGGTGCCGAGCACTCGTGTCTGTCAGCGCTTCCAGAGCTGGTCGGCACTGCTACTGCCCTGACTGTTTTATCCACTAGGCACTAAGGACTGATCCTTATAAACTCTGTTCCAGGATTTAGAGACACTGAGTTACTGGGTCTAACTTGCTTCCTGAACCTGTCAATCTAGATTCCTCGGTTCCTAAAACTTCAGCTCCCCGCCTAAGGGCTGGTCCCTAACTGCTCCAGCACTCTGCACAGGGGGCCCCTTTTCTGGCTCCCATGCATCAGCAGTCAACACTTCTCCACCCCACGCTCCCCAGGCGGAGACACCACCTCAGTTCCTGGCGGGCCCCGCTCCATCCCGCCGTCTCCCCACCCCTCCCCCACCCATAAAAAGGGATCCGTCCTGTGGTGGCCCAGCAGCTCAGGTACACACGCAGGACCGCATGTCTCAGAGGGGAAATGGGATGCCTCGATGTGCAAACTGGAAAACAAACAACCAAAACAACTTCTCTGTGTGAGCACTGTTATTTCAGCTGAGCCCGTCTTTGTATACACACCTCACTCTGTAACTTCTCTGAAATAGTCACCAGTGTCCCTGGACATGAACAACCAAGATCTAGCTGCTTCATTTCAATCAGTGATGGGGCCCTTCGAGGATGCTAACAGTACGACGCATACAGCGTGCACACACAAGACTGAGCTATAAGTCACACAACTCAATCAGTCATTTGGGATTACTAACAGTATTACCATTACCAGCTGCTATCCGCTGGTAGAGACCATGCTTTCGGTCCAGTGAGGACACAGGCAGATCACTCTACACGGAAAGGGCTGGCTCTCAGCGGCCTGTTCACACATTCACATGATGTAAATGGGGCTGACAGGTGCCCATGGGGAGGGACAGGAAGCAACGCGGGCTGAAGAAGCCCACGACCCCCAGGCTGGCCCCGACATCGCACTGGGCTCAGGGCACTGGATGAAAGAAGTCTCGTTGCTCGGCAACAAGTAATACACTAGCCTTGAAGGAGAGCTAATCAATACAGTGTCGGCTGGAACTCCTTCATAAGCAAAACAATAATTTACTCTGCAATTCTGATTGAGGGGCACCGTCCTCTGAGAGCTAACCTTTATCTCTACCCCACCACTAAGCTGAACAAATATTTAGCACGGATTTTTCACAAAACTACTGTAGGATGAGCACCAACTGGAACAGAAGGTTAAGCCGAAAACAAGTCGTAGGAATGAACAGACAAGAAGGCACCGCTCTGGGTGGCACCGCGGTTCAGGGCCCAGAGAACGTCTCCTTCACTGGGCAACTATTAACCAAACGCAGTCTCATACTTCAAGAATGTCCTGTAAAAAGGATGGTGACCACTTCTTCCAAATAAAATTTTTAGAAGTGGAGCTTTATTCGAATTAACAGTAAAGAACTGCAGCTGCTTCTGTAATATTCGCAGTGAACACTGAGCGTGGCCAGGCCCCGTGCTAAGGACTTCAGATTCACTGGCTCTTTACTGCGTCCTCGAGAGGGGCAATGCTCTCATTTCCATTTTACGGTTTCATGAACAGAGGCTCACAAAGAATAAATAACTAGTCTCAGGCCATCAGGCTAGTTAGTGGCAAAGTTAGGATCCGACCGAACTCTAGAACAGGGTTGCCCAACGGAGCTTCCCGTGTGCTGGGAATACTCTGCCCTTCTACCCAGGTCAGCAGCCACCAGGCACGTGTGGCAACGAGGCACCTGGGATGTGGCTGACACGAGCGGGAACTGAATTTCACTTTTCATTAGTTTAGATTAAATATATGCAGCCCTGGGCAGGTAGCGGCCACCATGCTGGACCGGACAGAGCAGCTCGGGAGCAGGGGGTGTGAAGTCTGGCTAGGGCCTGCTTCCATATAACCATGAGCTAAGAATGTGCTTTATATTTTTTTAAAGGTTTTTGGACAAGAAGAAGAAGCAACAGAGACAGCATATGGCCCACAGAACCACTAAAATATTGACAACCCTTTACAGAACAAGTCAGTGGCCCCTGGCCCCGAGCTGTTCTCTCGACCACAATCGCTGTCCCTGGGAAAAGAGATTTCAAACCAGTTCCCCAGTTTAAATCTTAACAGTAAGAAGACGACATTAAAAATCGCATCACGTGAGTGTTTTCCTATTTTCATTCTCGTGTTTAAGTGATCCGGGCCTGAGCAAAGGCAAAAATGCTGACCAAGATCTGGCCTAATCAAGTTCTGTACAGTCAGCCACCAAAACAACGCTTCACGCCTACAAACTGCTTCTGCGTTCATTATCCCGTGCTAAATATTGAAAACAAGCTCAGGAGCGAGGACGCGCATCTCGTAAAGGACAAAACGGAGACCTACCAGGACTCAGTGTTGCACGGAAGACGTGGTAACTCCAAGTCCAGTGACTGACTTATGAACCAAGATGCCTGAAGAAGCTGCAGAAGATGACACAAGACGAGCACCCATGAGCTCCACTGATTCAGGCGGGACAGCTCAGGCCATGGGTGTTCTGCCTCTGTGGGAGAAACGTCTCTGTTCTGTTCTTCCACCAAGAAGGTGGATGCAAAGGGAGCGGTCGGGAGAGGCATCTTCCCGGGCCACTTCCCGTTTCTGGAACGTGAGCAATCTCTGGAGGACACGGTGGCTTCTTCGTAGGGGGTCTTAAAAATCAACAGGAACGAGGACCCTCAAAGTCTAAGCAGCTCTGCCCCTCCTACCGGGGCCTCAGGTCGTGCTCGCATTAAGGACGCCCGCCCCTACTACCAGCCAGTGGTCTTCCCGCTGACACCCTTTACCCCACTCCGGGGGGCCTGGGGCTCCAAGCGTGTGACAGACTACACTCTTTTGCCCTGGGCCTGCTGACTGTCCCCCGATTTTCCTGTAGGTTACATTCGACCCTTCAGTATTTTGTATCCTTTTCTTATGCTCTATACAGAGCCATCCAATAAGGAAGCCAATAGCTACAGGTGGCTCCTTCAATTTAAGCTAATTAGAGCTAAATAATATTAAAAATCTAGTTCTGGGACTTCCCTGGAGGTCCAGTGGTTAGGACTCTGCGTTTTCACTGCCGTGGTCCGGGTTTAATCCCCGGTTGGGGAACTACACGTGGTACAACCAAAAAATAAAAAAATAAAAATCTAGTTTCTCAGTTACGTTCAGGTGCAACTTCAGCTCAAAAGCCACATGTGGCCAGTGGCTACCACACTGGACAGCATACAGAACATTTCCGTCGTCACCGAAATTTCTGGTAGACTGCATTGTGGTCTAAACCCTACACTCACACAACTCTGACCAATGCAAATACACGATGAGGGAGATCACGCTTTCCTCCCAACTCCTGACCGGTTGCGCTCCAGGGCTGTACCACCATCACCAAATTATTTCTATCAATGACTCATCCCTTCACAGCACCACAAATTCAACTCCCTCATGATTATTTTTTGAACACTTCCCTCCACAAGTCCCCTTTGCCCATCTCACAGTTGAGTCATTTATTCACGTGCCCGAAAGTTTTACTTGGCAACATAAACTTCCAAATCTTCTTTCTCGCCTGGGGTTCACTAGCCTTGATGCTTTGCATTAAACCCACTGAAGGTGTACGTTCCATGTACATCTCTAAGGCTGGGAGATGCACGTGTATATTTATCTTCTATCCAGTCAGCTCTTGGCCGCCTCTGCTGAGCAGCTTCCTTGACCCACCCGTCCTGTCCTTCCCTCCACCTCGTGGGCCCACCTTGTCAGCCAGTTTTACCAAATATGCTTACACCTCCCTGACACAAGCCTTAGGTAATTACTGTAGAAATAGTTTCAGTGGTGAATTAGCTTGGGTTGCTCAAAGCGGAGCCTGAGACGAGGACTTTCTCACAGGTAGGAGTTCAGGAGAGTTGATCCCAGGAAGACAGAGCGAGGATGCAGGGAGAGTGATGAGAGGAGAACAGCTAACAAAGAGGTATGTTAGGAGGTTGCTCCTGTGAGCAGTAGGGTCTCAAAGCCACCACGCAGAAGCCCCGCGGGAACTGTCGACCTGGAACGTCAGCGCACCAGCTCCCCCTCCCTGAGCCGAGGGCCGCACTTCAAGGGAGCTCTTGGATGGGGCCTGGCGAGTGCCCACGGCGCCGAAGTCTCCAGGCAAAAGGTGGAAAGGGGAGCCCGGTAGCAGAAGGGAGTCTGAGCTTGTGCGACTCTTTCCACCGCAGCTGGGGCTGTAACAGAGCTGGGCAGAGACGTGGTGAGGCAGCTGCCCGAGGCAGGCTTCTCTGCAGATGAGACAAGCACCCTGAGCCCCACTGTAGTTTCTTAAAAGCGCCATCTGGGAACTTGCCCGGCTAACCATTCATCAGCCTGTAGGACTCAGCCAGAGTGGCTTTCTCCTTGAAGCTAACCCCGCTCCCCACACCTGCAGCACTAATCATGGTCACGTGTAAGTGTGTGTTCACAGACTCTCTCTCTCCCTCTGCTAGACCCTGAGCTCCCTCAGAGCGCTGCGGGCTTTCACCTCTGGGGATCCTGCTTCCTGCACACCGCCAGGCACACTGGAGCTCAGTACCTGAACACCCATCGGACGGAAGGAGGAAAAGAAGGAGACGAGCACGTGCAGACGCCAGTCAGGGAGGAAGGAGTCTAGTCTCTGACCACGTTTGCACCCTGCACTCCTGAAGCGTAAGGTAAAGGGCCCAGAATCCCAACCAAGGCCACAGGCCTTTGCATAGCTTCGCACTCCTCAGGTTACTTCGTTTAACCCACCAACAGCCCTCCTCAGTTAAACCATATTTCATCAAACTGGAGACACCACTGACTGTAAGATGCTACATGATTTTATTTACCATTAGGAAACGCTGCTAAAGTAACTGAAAGGTGATGCTGGTTGTAAGACAGACGCTGACTTCGTAAATATAAAAATGTGGGGAAAACAACCTCTTTATTTCCTAGAATTTTTGAAAACGTGATATTTATCTCCCATCTGATTCCAAAAAAGATTTAAGTTGGCAATCCTTTGAGACAGATACTATAATTCACATCTACCAGTTAAAGAAATGGAGGGTTCTGAGGAAGACAGTCTGGATTTCCTTGGCATCCTCCGTCTCCATTTCATGAGGCTCACTCCTCACTCTGGCAAGACCTCCACTCGAGAAAGCCTCTGATGACCTCATTCATGCTGGGAAGGAACTTACAAGGACAGTCTCCCAGGGATGGCCAGGGATCCTTCCTCTTCTTACACTTGGAACAGAGGAGCCAGAAGCCATCACTGAGGCCGCACCTCCAGGTGGGAAAATGCAGGGCCGTGAAGGCGACCTGGACAGTGTATTTGGAGTCAGGGGAGTGTTTCCGAGAGAGAGTCCTCCACGCCAGCCCCACCTACAGCATCTCCGTCACAATGTGTACTAACACAGACACTCCAAATTCGCAGGGAAAGATGACTGCATACGCTGAAATAACTAGTGAGAAATGTAAAAGGAAATCCTGGCAAAGCTGTGCACAGCTAACGCAACAAGCAAGGTTGCGATTCTGAAAAACAGTGGAACTGGTGGAAGGAGATGACATCATAGTTTTGCTTTCTTTTGAAGAGTCAACCGATGGGTACACATCCTGGCTACTGACGACCAACGGCTGGAGCCACCTTCCCATCCTGAAGACGACCCGTGGTGACTCAGGGAGACTCAAGGAAGAGGAAGAAGGAAAAGAAACCATGGTCATAATTACAACTTGCACCCTGCTTGCAACTGCTTGCGGTGTGCCCCAAGCCTTTTATCCCCCTCCTAACACCACAGGCGGCCTTAACCAGCTAATAAAGAGGGCCTGGGGCTGGATGCTTCCTGAAGCTTGGCGCTCCCCGACTCGCTCCCCTCTCCCCGGCCCATTAGCAAGCACAGGGACCACGTCACCGTGTGGCTCTCGGGCAGCAGCACACAGGGCTCCCCTGGGCTGTGGAAGCAGGTGGCACCCGATCCAAACAGAGACGATGAGAAGATGCTCGTGCCAGAACACTTTCCTTTCCAGGGCACAGAGATGGAATTGAAAGGGAGGTGTAAGACATGCATAAAGGCCTGACTGCCTTTTCCTGCTGCCAAGAAACACCATGCTGGAGGCTAACTGCAACAGAGAATTTTTTAAAGAGTGCTTTCATTCTTAATTTTGCAAGATGGATTCAACCAACAGACCGGCACATGCATGCACGCGATACAATGCTGTTTTCATTTTTTCAGTCCTCTACAGAGGCTGCAGAAGTCTATTCTACAGAGCGAACTATTAAAAAAAAAACTCCTTAAATTCACCGTGGAGTTACCTCTGTATAAAGATTTCAGTCAGTAAGAAGACCGATTTGCGAGCTTTGTTTTAGGTAAAGGTGGCAGCAGAGGTTCTAATTTCAGGGTTGGGGGGAGGGTGGCAGAGAGCCGGGAAGGAGAGAACAAGGGCTGGGCTTTTTCTAGATTTTTAACAATTTCCCCAGACGTCTTTTGAAGTAGTTATTTCTCCATGTCAAAGAGTTTATCTGAAAGTTCTGTATCTCACTTTGCAAGTAAATATTTTCACTTAACTCATAAAAATAGGCATACCGCTTGGTAATCTCTGGGTTCTAGTATATCTCCGGTAAGGCAGAGATGATTCGATACAATAATCCGCATGGCCTCTCAGTGTTAATGCTTTTCTGGAACTGCGCTCTGCTTCTATCACATCATCTACATTTTCCAACTGCCTTATCATAAGTCAACTCATACTGAATTTGTGACAAATTGTATCTTCCACTTCTCCCCATGCTGGATGTGCAATCCACCTTTTAAACCTACTTTAAAGGCTTTATCTTTACTATTTTTCACCCTGTTATTTTTGGCACGTCATTTTAGATTATCAAGCTTTTCTTGACTCAAGACCAAGTCACTAATCATATCAGCTGTCGCTCCCAGCCTTGTGTCAACTGCAAATTTGATACGCATGTCTTCATCAAAGTCATTGGTAAAACGTGTGAGCAACGCAAGTCTGAAGGCAGAGCTCAGCACGGCTCCACTGTAAACATTCCTGCAGGTTAACCGTAAGCACATAATCCACACCTGGACAGATGTGTCCAAACAAATACAAATCTAAGTAAGTGCATTAGTCGTCTGCCCAACCCACAAATCTCCACGTTACTCACAAGGGCCGCTGGGGATGTTTTACCAAAAGCCTGTGGATATCCAGACGCACAGTATCCTACACGGTCTCTGTCTGCTGTCAGATAGATGGAGGGACTAAGGTCAGCGGGAAGCGGGAGGAGTTTTCGGCTGAGTCCTGGCAGCACTGTGGCCTTGACGACCTGGTCACAGCTAACGAGGCATCCCCAACCCAAACAATAGTCAATAACTATAGCCCCTTTTCACCCAGAACTTCATCCTCTCTACATCAGGGAATGATAATCTGATGGATTATATACTCCATTTTTGCATATTGGTGGGTTAAAAACCTGAGGTTAACACAGAAGAAATAAAACAAATTAAATGCAAAACCTGAACTTAACTTTAAAAAAACCTGCCTCAAACAGTGAAAGCCTACAAGGTGAGCCCTTGGTAATGTCCTCTTCACCATGTGCTTGAGCTGTTCTCCCGGAGGAGACCCGTCCCTGGAGCCACCAGTAGATGCTGTGACCATGGTCCTGTGGTTTGTCTTCCAGGCAGTTCACCCCCCTTCCTGTGAACAGAGGGAGCTGCCTGGGAGTCTCCCAGCTGCAGGCCTCCTTCCTTCTTGCCCTTATTCAGCCTGGTCCCTCTTTTAGGGGCGGGAGCTGGGGCCTAACCTGCTAGAGACAAGAACACTCAACACTGTGCGTGTGCGTGTGTGTGTGTGTGTGTGTGTACACGTGTATGTGTGCCTGTGTCTATGTCTGTGTGCGCATGGGTGTGCATCTTCTGTCAGTGTATGTTTGCTTTCCCTCCAGCGGGGAGGAAGCTACACAGATTTGAGAGAACAGACTACTGGCCCCCAATCCTCACAATCGTCCTTCCCCTGTCCCGTTCCTCAGGAGCAGAGGGCTGCGTTAGGACAGGTGCATCCACATGGTGAGCTGATGTCCACCTGAGGTTACTGGACTCAGGTGTAGCTGTGTAGGTTTTGGCTTAACTGCTTTAAATTTGTTAACCTTTAAAATTAAGTTGTAAGGTAGTCAATGCTATTAGCTCAAACCAGAATCCTTCGTTTTTTGTTTTTTTTTACTTTTCTGGCATTTTATATAAACAATACCATCTGAACTGGGTCACTGCACAGGGCTCTGACAATTGTTTTATTATGCAGAGACTTGAACTGAAACAGCATTTGCTACCAGAGGCGATGACTTTTATAGATATATATGCACAAGTAGAAGCTGGGAATCAGAAAAGTGAATAAAATTTAAAAGATAAACAGCTACATATTAAAAATGGCTTTATCCTGCTGGGAGACAAAACTGGATGAGTATCTGGAGCCCTCCCTGTCCCTGTGTTTTCAAGGAGAGACCACCCAACGGTGACACATAAGCACAATCCCTGGTCCAGACTCCTAAGACGCATCCTGTCATATTGCTTCTCCGGTGGTGAAATAAATCTCCTGGAGTAGAAGATAACGGATTTTGAATAGAATAAGTAAATATAACTATGCCGCCAAGAAAGAGCAGACAAACCTAGTCAATTTTGTAGGCAGCATACTAAACACTAGGTACCACAAGTGAAGCCCAGACATCTTAGATGTGGGTATGGGGCATGTCCAGGTACGCCCAGCAAATGCAGATTCACAGGTTAAGCATGAGGGAATTCTCAAAAGCCACCATTTTATTATACGACAACCTTAAGTGCTTTTACATATTAAAGTAAACATGAATACACGATGGTTTCAACAGTCTGTATATTTTATAGTCAAGAAAAGACAAGAAGCTTCTAGAAATATCCACCCTTGCAGCCAGCACTGGGGACTCTGTCTCACTCACCTGAGGGCCTGAGCTCCCTCTCCTGGGCCGAGAATGGGGGCAATCCTGGGGCACTGCCACGTGGCCAGCCAGAGTACACGATCAAACTGCCCCCAGCTGGCCATCCACAGTCGCCCACAGCAGGTCAAGACAGCCCAACCAGCACCGAGCTGGGACGAACCCAAGTTACCTACCACCAAAACCAACCATTTCAGCGGTGATGGATGTCTTCCATTTGCAAGTTGGGAGCCCTCAGTCAACCTGAGAGAACCACAGAGGTCGGAACACTTCCACCTCATGCAGCTTCTGGGCGTTTATTCTACTTGGCGTTGGTAGCAGAGACTGGCATTAGCAGATAAGCAGCTCCAGTCAGGGGTTAGGAACGGCTATTAGGTATTAGGACACTTAGCCACGCCATCCCTAGGCTTCTTGTTTGATAAAATGGGAATGATATTCCCTGCCTATTCCCCAAACAGGCCAAGATCGGAGGGCAAGTGAGAAAATAATCTGTAAAAGTACCACACAAGTGGAGATATATTATCGTCACCTAGAAAATTACTTCTAACATTCTCGAATTTTACCTACTATAGGAAGAGGCTACCAATGGACCAACAGGCTAGAGGGCATCTGGTCACAGAACAGACTAATGAGATTACTGGAGACTCTGCTGCTGCCACAACAATCGGTGTTCTTGCGATTAGATTCCACACATGTTTTTTCATGGTTTTCTTCTTTTTTTCCCTTTCCCCCCCATCTTTAAAGTGTTATAATTCACAAATAAACATTGTATATATTTAATGTGTATGACCTGATGTTTTGATACATGTATACATTGAGAAAGGATAACCACAGTTAAGCTAATCAACATATACATCACCCCTCATAGTTGTGTGTGTGTGCATGTGTGTGTGTATGTGTGTGGTGAGAACACTTAAGATGATCTACCCACTTAGCAAATTTCAAGTATACAACACAGAACTGTTAACTACAGTCACCATGCTGTACATCACCTCCCCTGACTTACTATGCATCTTGCGTAACTAAAACTTTGTACCCCTTGACCAACATCTCCCCATTTTCCCCTCTCCTCAGCCCCTGGTATAACCACCATTCTATTCTCTGCTTCCATGAGTTTGACCCTTTAAATTCTACACGTAAGTCAAGATGGGCAGTATTTGTCTTTCTGTGTCTGGCTTATTTCACTTAGCATGATGTCCTCCAGGTTCATCCATGTTGTCCTAAGTATCAGGATTTCTTTCTTTTTAATACTATTCCATTGTAAACCATATTTTCTCTATCAATTCATTCACCAATAGATAAATGTTTCCATATTTTGGCTACTGTGAATAATACTGCAATAAACATGGCCATGCAGAGATCTCTCTGAGATACTGATTTCATTTCCTTTGGATACACACCCAGAAGTAAGACTGCCGGATCATATGGTAGTTTTATTTTTAATTCTTTGAGGAACCACATACTTTTATCCATAATGGCTGCACCAATTTACATTCCCACCAACAGTGCATAAGGGATTCCTTGTCTTTGCATCCTTGCCAGCACTTACCTTTTTTTTTCCTTTATTTTTTTAAAACAATAGCCATTCTAATAGGTATGAGGTGAGATCTCACCGTGGTTTTGATATATATTCCCCTGAGGATTAGTGATGCTGAAGCCATCGTACGTCTTCTTTAAAGAAATGTCTATTCAGGTCCTTTGCCCATTTAAAACAACAGATTATTTGTTGGTTTTTTTTGCTATTGAGTTGTATGAACTTTTTATACTTTGGATATTAACCCTTTATCAGATATGTGGTTTGCAAATTATTTTTGCCAATTCCATAGGTTGCCTTTTCACTTTGCTGATGGCTTCCTTTGCTGTGCAGAAGCTTTTTATTTTGATATAGCCCCGCTTGTCTGTTTTCGCCATTGCTGCCTATGCTTTTGGTGTCATATCTGAAAAGTCACTGCCCGGAGCAACGCCAAGGAGCTTTTTCCCTATGCTTTCTTCTAATAGTTTAACAGTTTCAGGTCTTATGTTTATATCTTTAATCCATTTTGAATTGACTTTTGTATATGGTGTGAGATAAAGATCCAATTTCATCCTTCTGCATATGGATATCCACCTTCCCCAACAACATTTACTAAAGAGACTATCCCTTCCACACTGTGTGTTCTCAGTATCCTTGTTGAAGATCAGTCAACCATAGATGTGTGCATTTATTCCTGGGTTCTCTATTCTGTTCCACTCTAGTCTGTATGTCTGTTTTTATACCAGTACCATACTGTTTTAATAACTGTAGCTTTGTAATAAAGTTGGAAATCAGGAAGTGTGATGCCTTCAGCTTTGTTCCTCTTGCTCAAGATTGCTGTGACTATTCAGGGTCTTTTGTGGTTCATTTGAAGTTTAGGGTTTTTTTTTTCTAATTCTGCAAAGAATGCCATTGAGGGGCTTCCCTGGTGGCACTGTGGTTAAGAATCTGCCTGCCAATGCAGGCGACACGGGTTCGAGCCCTGGTCCGGGAAGATCCCACGTGCTGCAGAGCAACTAAGCCTGTGCACCACAACTACTGAGCCTGCGCTCTAGAGCCTGCAAGCCACAACTACTGAGCCCGCGTGCCACAACTGCTGAAGGCTGTGTGCCTAGAGCCCGTGCTCCGCAACAAGAGAAGCCACTGCAACGAGAAGCCCGCACACTGCAACAAAGAGTAGCCCCCGCTCGCCACAACTAGAGAAAGCCCACGTGCAACAACGAAGACCCAACGCAGCCAAAAATGAAATAAATTAATTTTTTAAAAAAAGAATGCCATTGAAATTTTGATGGAGATTGCACTGAATCTGCAGTTAATTTTAAGTGATATAGATTTTTTTCACAATATTAATTCTTCCAATCCATGAGCAAAGAATGTCTTTCCATCTACCTGTATCTTCTTTAATTTTCTTCATCAATTTTTTATAATTTTCAGTATACAACTCTTTTGCTTCTTTAGTTAAGATTACTCCTAAGTGTTTCATTCTTTCTGTTGCTATTGTTAATGGGATTGTCTTCATTTCCTTTTCAAATAGCTCATTGTTTGTGTACAGAAACGTAACAGATTTTTGAATGTTGATTTTGTATACTGCAACTCTGCTGTAGTTTGCTACCTGAGCAAACTCAAGGGAGAGAACAAAAAGAGGGGGCGCTGGCCAGTGTCCACCACAGCAAGCCACTTAGGGTCAGGGTGCAGGGAGGGAAACCAGAAGTTGGGAAATAGGTGAACAGTGAAAGAGCTGCAGCCTGAATGATGAGAAAGAGGTGGGCCTGCAAAGCCCGAGGTAAAGAGTGTTTCAGACAAGGAGACCAGTAAGAGTAGAGATACATGCACTCCCTATGTTCACAGCAGCAGTATTCACAACAGCCAAGACATGGAAGCAACCTCGATGTTCGCCAACAAAGGAATGGATAAAGAAGATGCGGTACATATGTATACAATGGAATACTACTCAGCCATAAAAAAGAACAAAATAATGCCGTTTGCAGCAACATAGATGGACCTAGAGATGACCATACTAAGTGACGGAAGTCAGAAAGAGAAAGGCAAATACCATGTGATATCACTTACATGCAGAATCTAAAATATGATGCAAATGAACCTATCTATGAAACAGAATAACAAACATAGAGAACAGACTGGTGGTTGTCAAGGGGGAGGGGGTTAGGGGAGGGATGGAGTGGGAGTTTGGGGTTAGCAGATGTAAGCTTTTATATATAGAATGGATAAACAACAAGGTCCTACTGTATAGCACAGGGAACTATGTTCAATATTCTATGATAAGCCATAAAGGAAAAGAATATGAAAAAAGAACATATATATATGTATAACTGGATCACTTTGCTCTACACCAGAAATTAACACAACATTGTAAATCAACTATACTTCAACTAAAAAAAAATTGATATTAAAAACAAACAAACAAGGTCAGCCTGTTCAGAAAACAGAGACCAGTGTGACCACAGTGCAGGGAAGGAAGGAGAGAGTGGCCAAGGAAATCAGAGCAACAGGCAGAGGCCAGATGGGCAGGGTCTCAAAGGTTCTGGACAGGAGTTGCCCATCTGCCTGCAGCTTCATGAGAAGCTTGCAGAGTGTGGTCAGGAGAATGACCTGGTCTGAAACACACGTGCTTCACGAAATGTCTTCTCATACTCTTATTATGACTCAATTCATGGACTAGAATATGAAGTACAAACTCTTTGGCTAAGCATCTAAGGCCCTCCACGATCCAGGTCCAACAACTGTTTCCATATCATGCATTCAAATTAGATTCTGTTCTCTTGTTATGTCCAAAGCAGTACTACAAACACATTCTCGCACATACCTAGAATATACTTCTCTTCAAGCCTACATATCCAACTCGACACCAGAACAAATGCCATAAAACCTTCCAATACCCAGGCAGAAGTCATTTCTCCCATCTGCAAACAATCACATCACTTCGCCCAGTTTTCGTCAGGTGGCACTTGCCAACTTCTACCTTGCATATGGTTTTTTGGAATAAGATTACAGAAATGAGATGGTGGCTCAAGAAGTGTGCAGTTACTTTAGTTTGGTGAGTATGAAGAATATTTCATGAATGAAGTGTTTTTCTGCCTTGCTATTAGCACCTGGCAGAACTGAAGAGCTATTAGGAGGCTGACATGGAGACCACAAATTTGGCACCAGGAGGGATCCTGAGGTTTCTAAATCATCCACAATTAGACTGGGTTTCTTGGTTGCTGTTCTAAAAAGTGGTGATGCCAGCAATTAGGGATGCAAGTTTCCAGGGGTATCTAACAGGGCAGCGTCTGTGCCGTGCCACCAACCCAGTAAGATCTCTGCTTTGTTGATGATATTCCTGTACACTGCTGCCCACACCGCAAACAGACCCTCTGTCTTTACAGGCCTGGGTAGATCAGGCTAAAATGCAAGTGACAAAGATAATCCACTTTAGTCTGCAAATTAAAAAACTGGGTCTTCCGCAAAATTCACTTTAAGCAAGCAATGGAATTAGCCGAAGGAACACTGAAAGCAGAAAAACCATGCCTGTATGTGTACTCTGTGTCTTCTAGAGCTTTAGATGCCCTCTCTTGAATGAGGAATGGGATATTCTTAACTTACACGTGCGTACAATAGACATGAGTTACAAACCACGAGGCTGTGCTCGGGCTGGTTTGTTCACCACCTCCTTGGCATTATTTAAATGCAATGTTTTGTACACAGATACGAATAACACCAGAAATAACAACTAAAACAAAAACAGAATAAGAAAGCTACATACTGGTTCAAAGTAACCCCACATATGAACATGTCTGTGGACTGCAGGCATTACCCTTTAATGCTATGAATATATATTGGCAGACACTTCATCCAAATGTTAAGTGTTTTTCCTTGTGCACAAAATTCTGTATTTGTGCTCCTCTCAGTTAACAAAAAATGTGTGGTTTGTGCGTGTGCATTCCCATTTCTTCCACCCAAATAAACAAGCAGGCTGACATCACAAGGCTTCTTTTCTTGCTTAGGCAGAATACTGAGCAAACAAATATTTATTCTGGGTTACTCAGCTGTGAGACATAAGGGGATTCATGACACGCTGTGTCTGGTGCCTGCTTAGCTTTTACAAGATAATTGCACTTTGGACCACCTAGAACATCACATTAAATGCAGAGACCTGATTTTAAAATTTAAAAAACATGGAATGGGCAGAATTTAATCAGTCATGCCTCCATAAAATTGTGGGAGATATAAATAAATGGGCAATAGAAAGTTGCAATAAACCAGCATTAATCAAACTGTGATTAATTCAGGATCAGATTAAAACCCACAGTGGCAGCTGCATCAGGCCCGTTCTGCAGCGCTCTTCTCTTCTGCTCCTTTCTGTTTCCCCCTTCTTCCCCCTTCTCATTCCCTTCTGCTCTCACCCCTAGGGCATCCTCCTTGGTGGATAAACCTGCAGGAGAGTTAATTGTCACATACATGGATTTAATCACATTGTCCATCACATTTGGGGGCCCTGCCTTTAGCGATCCGTGACTAATTGTTGTGGTAATTTTTCAATCATTAACAGCAGCACATATGCTGCAGACAAATCCCAAGGTGCCTACTAAACCCCAGTGACAAGCGGCACACAGGCTCCAGAAGGGCCAGCACACGCCTGGTCTCAGCCCTCACCCCCAATCCTATTAGTCACGCATCATCATTAATATACATCCATTCCAAGGATGTGTCAGGCTGCAAGAAGGTCAGAGGGGCCCGAGTGCGCTTTATAACATAGCCGCGTCTTCAACCTATTCTTTGAAAAAGGAGGAGGAAGGCGGAGGGGGGTGGGGAGGAAATTAAAACTCCATGTGGGACAAGTAGCTGAGGGCCTATTCTAAGTTCCGCTTGTTTCTCATTCATTTTCAGGCAGGCTCCTGAGCTGCCGCAAGTTCCCTTTCTTGTAGTTGCAGCAGTATTAGCGATCTCCATGGCAACCACCGGTGCTCATCTGCGGTGCACACTGCAGCTTCCTGGGGCTCAATTCTCAAGCCGCGCTGGTGTCAGACGGGGCAGGCCATGTGCACCAGTGGGACCAGACCCTGCCTTGGGGAATCCTCCCGCTGACTGAAGCCCTGCTCTAATCACCACAGGATATGAGCCAGCAAGATCACACGGAATCTCAGCTGCCCGCACGGGATCCAGGAATGCTGTTTAGTTTTCACTTTCCTTTTTCTAAGGGTCTTTGTTGGTTAAAAGTAAAGAGCCACTATCTTACAAAAAGGATTCAATTTAAAATAGGTGGCATAACAGGGAACTCTACTCAATATTCTGTAATAACCTACATGGGGAAAGAATCTGAAAAAGAATACATGCATGTGTATGTATAACTGAAGCACTTTGCTGTACACCTGAAGCTAAGACAACATCGTAAATCAACTATACTCCAATATAAAATAAAATTTAAATTAAATTTTAAAAATAAACTAAAAAAATAGGCGGTATATATAACGTTGTGGGTAACTGATTTATTTGAGGCATACATCTCATACACCTTGCATGAAAGGGAAATTTCCTACTCAGGAGGAAATTAAAGCTCCCAAGCTCTCCCTGTGGTTCTTCCTAAATGAAGGAACATTTGGGATATTGTCCAGAGAAGCAAGAGAAGGATTCCTGGGTTATTACTGAAATTCTGACTCTTCCTATGGGGACTTAGGAAATTCCCTCTTGTACCTAGTTTCCCCAAGATTAAAATAAGATCTACTTATTTTAGGCACTTAGCAGTGGATCACCGCACAAGGTCTTGGCAAGACTTGATTAGTACTTGCAATTTATTTTTAGCTCCTTAAATGAGAGATGTCTGGTGCGGCTCCATTATGGGGAAATGCAAGGCCGAGCGCCCTCTACTGCTACTTCTGGGTCAGCCTCTGGGCTATCTGAAACCCCACGCTGGGGTTCCCTTATTGCTCACAAGTATCCTGGCTTGGAAGGCATTTAATGGTAAGAGCAGGAGGAAAGAAAACAGACAATAGGCTGACTGTTAAAAATGGAACATCTCACATCAAGGTGACTCACAGTACCTACATCTGCTCAGAGCAGGGTGAGAAAGGTCTGGGAAAATTCAGAGTGCCCAACCCTGCATCATGAACAAACATTAAAGGATAAAAAAGTAGTCTCTTACTTTCTGCTCACATTCTTTCAGGACAAGGAGGGGGAAAAAGGAGGATAACGACAGGATCTCACTGACTGATCTGTTTTCTAGAAAAGTCAGGGGAAAAAGAAAACCTCGTTTTTCCTGAATTTTTTTTTAACATTCACAGCACTAATTAGTTCCTGACTTTGTTTCTGAGTTTAGTTTGAACGCAGACCCATACTCCATAACACTATATGAACAAATCCACTTTAGAGCCTAGATGTTCTTATTAGTTATCACCATGAACAAAAAGTTATACAGATGAAAAAGAAAACAATTTGACATGACTTTTATTCTTTTCTCCATTATGTAAATAATGACCCTTAAATAACATTTAAACAACTGCAAATACAAGTTCAGCTTGGAGCTGAAGCTGGACAGCATATAAAGAAATTCTGCTTCTTTATTAAAAGTTAACTCTCTTTGGAAAGGTGTTGGTGATAATAGTAATAATAACAATACACTAAATAAAAATAAAGTCTAAAATTCGTTGAACTCTTTCTGTGTCAGAAACTGTTCTAAGTGCTCTACATGCAACATTCTTTAATCTTTATAGCTCTTCAAGGTCAGTACCAATATTATTACCATTTCTGAGTTAGGAGAATGAGACACAGAGAGAATTACTATCTTGTCACAGATACTGTCACACAACTGACAAGTAACAAAGCCAGAATTCAAATCCAGGCCCTTGAAATCCTAAACCCACCAAGCTAACCAATAAACTGTGTTGAAGGACACAGTAGAATCAAATTCTGGGGAGACGGAACCCAAGCTGTTCATCATGGAATCTAGTCCCTTTAAAGAAAAGCCAAAATTACGAAAGCTCTACCCAGCTTACATATTTCCTCCTCCAAACCCAGACCTTATCTTGTTAGAAGCCAAGACCACATATTTTTCCATCACCTTTGATTTTTTCATGGGACGTCATCAGTTTACCCTTGAACTGAGTCAGTGCCCCTGACAGAAACGCGCTCCGATAAGGACACCAGGGCCGGTGTTCAGCACACGGTGGCCGTAAGCAGCTGCAGGGGCCGCGGACAGCCAGCACGGGGCTTCGACCTGCTGCGTGGGGAGAGGGCTTCTCTCAGCCCTGGGCAGTTGACTATCCAGTGGTGGGATCAGCTATTCATCACCCCCCGGGTCCTCTCAGCTGACGGCAGGAGGGCCGCAGAGCAGCGGAGTGGGGGAGATGGAGAGCAGGAACCCAGCAGGAGCACAGCTCTGCCACGAAAGAGCCTCGTAGGCTGTGGAGAGCGAGGGCCCAGATGGGCGGCTGACCGTGGGGCTGCCACCGGGCGCCCCCAAGGAGCGGTCAGAGTGCAGGCAGCAATGGCTGAAGACAGGTTTCCATCAAGGCCTTCATGTGAAGGGTTCACGTCAGTCTCCAGCTCTTTTCAAGGACCCAAATCCCATCAGACTTGAAATGACTGGACTCCAGCAAACTGAGATTGTCAGGAAGACATATTTTCAAAATTTCCCTGTCAAATAGCTGGAAAAGGGGGTTATGACATGCCACGTCGAATACACATCTACATTTGTATCCACAGATACAAATTCCAGATACAGAAATCCTGAACTTTATCCTTCTGAAAGGGCTGTGGACTACACACAAGGACATCTCCCACACACTACCCTGCAAAGGCAATGAAATGGTCTCTCCATTCTTATCTCATTACGATTCTCCAATCAGTCTGTCTGAGAACAGTAAATGACTGCAGCATCCCAGGCATCCCACTCATACAAAAGTGTGAATAATTTGCTAAATGTGAGGAAATGAGATAGTTTACAGATCACGCAGGGAATCCATAATAGGAAAAAGCTGCAATATCAAACACTAGCATTTCTAATTATGTCATTACGTTTGATGAGTGAAATGGCCCCTTTTGAAATAGATTTAAAGATTTCTGGTCAAACTATATTTTATAAAATGAGTATTCTTTCTGTAATGTTATGGATTATCCTTAAATAGTTCTCTCTTTAAATATGAAATGCTTGAGGAGAATGTGAAAGGGAATTCAGTTATTACAAGATACAATGTTACTTTACCATCACACAAATTCTCCTTTCATTATGTGGCTAATTTCTTTTTTTCCTATTAGCAGCCAGGGAAAAAAGATGTAATTGGCACGCTCTGAAATATTACGCTAACTCTGGTACTAAAGATATGCAATCTCTCACAGCTTAAGAATTTTATTTTGCAATGCATTGCAGGATGAGAAATACCACTTAGAAAAGCATCAGCTTTGATGTTGCCGACCCTAGGGTTTCCATGACGTTGTAGCTCTTAAAAGAGTTTACCTTGATGTGTTCAATAGCACCAGAAATCCTGGGTTGAGAACATACCCCGGACTCTGCGGGGGACGGTTAAGACACTCCTTCTGGCCCTTCCAGCTCTGACGTCTGGTGACTGTAGGTTTTTACTGCTGGCCTCACTCTCTCTATGAGGAAAATGGATGCTAAACATTGCACCAGTGCATATTCTATGTACTGGGATTCTGAAGTAAATCACATTAGTAAGAAAATATATGTTTTGAAACATGGTTTATTCCCTTCTGCTAACGTTAAGGCAATGGACACATATAACCATCAAAGTGCATATCTAAAATCACGGAACTATAGAAATGGTGACGGCATAAGGAACCTTAGAAATAATCTTTCAGTGCAAACCCATTTATTTGACTGATAAGGAAACAGAGCAGTCTGGGGAAATATACTAACAACAAGAGTGCTGATAAAAATACCCTTTCAAACTAACACCTACCCAGAGGCGACTGCGGGCCAGAAACTACTGTGCTCCCCATACACCAGCTTCTTTAATCTTTTTAAGAAGGCTAAGAGAGAAACATTAGCATTATCAACCTCATTTTGACAAAGAAGGAAACCGAGGCTCAGAGAGGTCATACCACATGTCCAAGGGCGTCCAGACGGCAAGGACAGAGCAAACACCGGGACCTAGCGGCGTGACCCCATGGCCCTGCTCTTAATCTCACAAGACCACGAGAAATCATGGCTTAAGTTCACGGATAAGTTCTTACAACAGTTAAAATTCATAGAATTAATGAAGGTAAGACTGACTGTACATTTCAGGATTTCCATGCCCATATTTTTAGGACCGGTGCCAGGTGCTAGAAGTACATAGAAGATGAAGACACCGCCCTCTGAACGAGGAGCTAAGGAGAACCCCCCCCCCCACACACACACACACACAAGGATGTGACAGTCCAGAGGAAGGTGCAGACAGCACGTGCTAGGAGCAGGGTGGTAACTCCACGAAGAGAAGCCCACTCTCAAGCCAGGCAGAACCTAGGAGAGCAGCCCTTCCTGTGAGCACCTGGGCCTCAAAAGCCACCACAGCTGTGAAGTGGGACTCACCAGTGGGCAACCCGGCAGTGTGAGCTCGGCAGACAGGAGGGAGAAAGGTAAAACTGTATTTATTTGACAGTTATCTTATATATAACAAAGACACTTTTTTCTTCTGGTATTCTACCTCACTGGAAGATCCCAGAACACCATGTGAATATTCACAGCCTCCAAAAACATGTAGATGGCAATTCTCACTCTCATTTTTTTATGATGAGAAAATCTGGCTGTGAAGTGGTTGAGTGATTTGCTAGATGCCTCCAGAGGGGAACGTGGAAGCTACTGGAAAAAATTAGACTGCTCAACTACCAGATGTAGCATGTGACACAAAAATCAGCCTGTCAACACCAGAAACCTACACTCTGAACAGCTGGCAAAGGAAGAGGATCTAGCAAAGGTGACTGGCAAAGTAGATCAGCAAAGAATATGTGAGGAACGTTTCAGATCTACTGTACCTTATATGATCAGTTGAGAATTCCTCGTGAATAAACGTTACCAGTTCACAAGCGGGTGGCAATGGTCTCAAGGATGCTCAGGTATTACAATGAGAAGCAGCTAGGGCAAGTGTCACGAAGAACTTCTCAGAAATGGAGCAGCCCCTGAATTAGGGCTTCTGAACCTCAAAAGCAATTCTCCAACAGCGGCAAAACGTTTTTATTTAAAGCTTAACCTATCCATGTAAGGATCGGTTAACAACAGGTGACCACCTGGGGAAAAGAATCATTATTAAATTCATACAGCCAAAAAACTGAAGCTACACACAGAAACATCTCATTTAATTTAAACAAACTAATGCTTTAAAATGTACATCTTAAAAACCAATAAATTAGGGAGTGACTATTCAACTTATAAAAGAATTCACTACCTGCTTTCCTTTCATAAAACTTTAATTTATTCAGCTTTTCCGGGGCACACCTCTTGAATGAACTGGGGACTATGTGCCTATTACTGTTACTGCCACACGGTCACAGGCCATGTCAGTGGAGAAAGAAGCCACTGCAGCTTACAGCCTAGGTGTCTCTGTCCTCACGGGAGGCATGGAACCCAGAGAGAAGCCAGCACAAACCACTCCTGACCCCGGCATCTCCCGGAGGATGGTCACAGCCCCCAGCACCAGAATCACCGGGACACTGCTTCAGACCGCAGACCCTGGACACCCCACAAAGCCAGAGCCGGATCTCGCGGGACCTGCATTTGCATCAAGCTCCCCAAATTTGAGAGTCACTCGCTAAGAGGCAGGCCTGAGAAAGAGCTCTCGCTGGATGCGTGGGAGACACTGGGGCCATTATGAAGGTTGACATCCTCTGGGTTGATCTGAAACTGAAATAAGCAAAACCTCTGTGGAAGAATGTAACCCACTGCCTCACTTTCCTCCACCAAACATTTGTTGATGGTGTTTTCAGAGTTAAGCCTGGGGGAACAGGATGGACTGAGACCCAGCTCTTGCCTTGAAGGAGCTCAAAATCTCATTGGGGAATAGTAGAGAAACTCAGAAATCACTGAAGAATGGCAATGGCAAAGAAGAGAGATACACAGAGCATTTTCGGAAAGAGAGGCCACATCCTGGCCGGGGTGGGGGAGAGGAATGGAAATGGGAGGCAGATACAGGATCTTTGAGGACTTTGCAAACGAGGGGTTAAATGAGGGGCTGAGGTTAACTCTTCCAGGACGAGCAGAAATTACAGAGAGGACGTGGAAAAGGGGAAGGGGATAGAAGGAAAGGCCTGTGTCAAGTTACAGAGGTCAGGAGAGGACCAGGAGAGGAGAAGCATTCGGGGGGCTATTATCCGTCACATTATTTGAAAGGAAAGGACCATATGGAGTTGCGTGTAACAAATGAGGCTTCTGAATATGCAGGGGACAGAAAACAGAGGCAGGAACAAGCCTGCAGGGCTACTTACCGCAGGGTTAATGAGCTCCGTGGACAATAAGGGTAAGATTTGTTCCTCTACTTCAGAAGCATTAGAGACCTGGGAAGAGTCTGAAAGGCGTCAGTAATATTTTTTTAAGGTTATGGCTGTGAGAGGTCTTAGTGACATTTTAAGTTGGAACTGAAAAAATTAAAATGCTAATCTTGTTTACACCGAAAACCTCCCAATATGAAAGAAAAAAGGTATCTCCTAGTGCTTGTCAAATAACTTCCAACAAATACAGCTGAAGGACTGGTTTTCATAGGAGCACTGATGCTGAAACGGCTCTTAGGAGGTACCAGGGGATGGACAGCCAGGTGTGCCCATCTGTGCAGAGTTCACGGGAATGAAACACACAAATGGGAAGACGTGCCAGGGGTCTTTAAAAAGTCATAAGTAAGAACAGAAAATCAACTGCGGTGTATTCCGAAGCTAGCACAATAGCTCTGCTACCAAAGCAAGATGCTCAGCTGGTCTAGTTTTGGTGAGATGTCAATGAGCAAAATTATAAATAAGCTGTAATGTGTAGATAAGACTGGAAGGTTGCCCAGGCCAGGTTAACTTTAAATGATGACCATTAACATAACATAAATAAATAAACAAATAAAACGCATGCGCGCACACACACACATACACACACACACACACACACCCAACAGCCACCTTTCTATCCATTCGCTCAGAATCCTTCTCATTGCTTCGACTTTTTCAAATGACAGAGGACTAACTGACAGTCACTGAAGACGAAGAACGCATGTTCAATTTCCATCCTAACACAACTACCAAAAAAAGAAAGTCGTTAAAATCTGGATTTTTTTTTCACCTCTTTTTTGCATTTAAATAGAGTTGAGAGACACTTGGGGTTAGAACCGTCTTGCCAGAGGATGTGCTAAAGATCTTTACATTTCCAGGAAGCAGCACACAGCTGGTACTCAGTAAGTGTTGCTGAATAAATTAATAAATTGGTTAATAAATTAATGAAGGAACAAATGAACAGCGGTCGTTAAAATTAGCCTCCAAGAGACGTAACCAAGTAAACCAAGCCCGTGGTTCACTATCACAGGCTTCACAGAAAGGTGGAGAACAGCAACCAGAAGCGATGCTTAAGGTCACAGGCTGAATCTTGACCCCTTCACAGGCCTGGTATGAATTCCCTGCACTAGGGCGCCTTACAAAACCCCCTTCACCTTAATATAGTAACATGACTGCACTGTCCTTATTAGCACCTTATTTAAGACTTTTCTATTCCTCCCCGTTAACAAGGCATTTCCCAACTTGATATTACTGGGCAGAGGGGAAGGAAGGAGGAAATCAGTAACGGAGACCAAAAGAAAACTGAAAGCAGTCCAGAGCTAAAGCATGCTGTGAGGGGTTCCGCCATGCAGACTCAGTAAAAACATGGCATGTGTGATGTGTCTTAACCCAGCATTTTTTAGAAAACAAATCTGCTCATAAATAGTACACACAGGGCTTCCCTGGTGGCGCAGTGGTTGAAAGTCCGCCTGCCGATGCAGGGGACACGGGTTCGTGCCCCGGTGCGGGAAGATCCCACATGCCGCGGAGCGGCTGGGCCTGTGAGCCGTGGCCGCTGAGCCCGCGCGTCCGGAGCCTGTGCTCCGCAACGGGAGAGGCCACAGCAGTGAGAGGCCTGCGTACTGCAAAAGAAAAAAAAAAAAAGTACACACAGAAGCAACCATACTCCGCAAATATTGTTTATGTATTTATGCCACAAGCACAAGAAATGAAATCTACAGATAATCTGTATTATTAAAGTCTTATCACATCTATTATCATTGTAAATTTGTCCTATGATATTTTCAGCAGAGATATAATAACATAACTGTGCTGTTTTACTTTTCCTTACAAAGGCAAGCAACAAAATAAACCCTCTAAACTCAAGAAAAGAATTTCTCTGTTAGTTCTGTTACAGACAACAGGAAAGTCAGCTCAATACGATGGATCAAGTGGGTCCAGGCCAAGGTATATCATGTGAAGTTTCAGAATACAGGGACAAAATGAGGTTCCTAAAAAGTCCCAGGAATCCAAAAAGCCTTCTAGAACCAATAAACAAGTTCAGCAAGGTGAGAGAATACAAGATCAACATATAAAAATCAAACGTATTTCTATTTACTAGCAATGTAAAATCTGAAAATGAAATTAAGAAGGCAATTCCATTTACAATACCATTAAGAAGCATAAAATACTTAGAATAAATTTCATAAAATACGTACAAGACTGTGCACTGAAAACTACTGCTGAGAGAAGGTAAAGACGATCAGGTCAGAGGCCCACAGTCTATGGCCCACAGTCCAGCCTCCCATTTTCGCAAATCAAGTGTTACTGGGACACAGCCTCTGCTCGCTGACCATAACATGTTCCACTACAATGGCAGAGTTAAGGAGGGTGTGACAGAGACCCACAGGATAAAATGTTTACTACCTGGCCCTTCAAGGAAAAGTTCGGCAATCTCTGATCTAAGTAAATGGAGAGACATCCCACGTTAACACAATACCGTTAAGATGGCAATTTTTCTCAAAATGATCTACAGTCAATGTAATTACTATCAAAATGTGAACAGACTTTTTTTTTGTACAATTGACAAGCCGATTCTAAAATTTATACTGAAATACGAAGGAGCTAGAATAGCCAAAAGAATTTCGAAAAAAAGAACAGAACTTGAGAACTCACACCACCCCATTTCAAATATGCTCTAAAGCTACAATGATCAAGTCTGTGTGCTACTGTAGACAAATTTTTAACAGAGACACCAAGGCAATTCAATGAAGAAGGAACAGTCTTCTCAAAAGCAGATCTGGGACAAATAAATGGCCACATTCAAAGAGACGAATTTAGAATATGTCCTTACATCATATACAAAATTTAAATCAAAATGGATCATACACCTAAATGCAACAAATAAAACAAAAAACTTCCAGAAGAAAATACAGGAAAAAAATCTTCATGATTTGGGTTAGTCAAAGAGTTCTTAGATACAACACCAAAAGCACGATTCACAAAAGAAAACAAAAATTGATAAACCAGGTTTCAACAAAATTAAAAACTATTCCACTTCAAAAGACACCATTAAGCAATCAAAAAGATAAGCCACACACTAGGAGAAAATATAGGCAAATCATATGATAAAGATCTTATATCCAGGGGCTTCCTTGGTGGCGCAGTGGTTGAGAGTCCGCCTGCCAATGCAGGGGACACGGGTTCGTGCCCCAGTCCAGGAAGATCCCACATGCCGCGGAGCGGCTGGGCCCGTGAGGCATGGCCGCTGAGCCTGCGCGTCTGGAGCCTGTGCTCCGCAACGGGAGAGGCCACAACAGTGAGAGGCCCGCGTACCGCAAAAAAAAAAAAAAAAAAAAACTTATATCCAGACTACATAAAGAATTTTGCAACTAAATAATAAGACAAACAACCCAATTAAAAATGGGCAAAATATCTGAATAAACACTTCCCCAGAGAAGATACACAAGTGGTTCTAAGCACATTAAAAGATGCTAAATGTCATTACTCATGAGAAAAATATAAATTAAAACTATAATGAGATACCTCTACACACCCACTGAAATGGCTATAATCAAAAAGACAAACAATACAAAGTGTTGGTGAAGATGTAGAAAAACTAGAACCTTATACAACGCTGGTGGGGAAGTAAAATGGTACAGTCACTTGAGAAACCAGTTTAGCATAAGCTTACCTACAACCCAGCAATTGTACTCCTGGGAACCGTCAAAGAGAAAGGAAATCATGTGTCCACACAAACACTTTGACGTGAAAATGCATAGCAGCATGACTCGGCCCCAAACTGAAAACAATCTAAATGCCCATCAACCGGCAAATGGATAAACAAAGTGTATATAATACTCCTCAACAAGAATAAAAAGCAAACAGCTGAGACACACTAATGGGATGAACCGCAAAACATTATGCTGAGTGAAAGAAGCCAGGTACAAAAGACTACATATACATATACATCCCATTTACATAAGACGTCTAGAAAATACAAATCTATAGAGACAGAAATTAGAACAGGGGCCAACCCCCCCAGGGCTGATGAAAAGCTGCATGTGGTCACCAGAAAATGTGTGGGGTGATGGAAATGTTCTAAAAGTGGACTGTAGCAATAGTTGCAAAACTATATATCTACTAAACAATCCTTGAACTGTATATTTGCAGTGGGTAATTTTATGTTCTATAAATTACTCCTCAATAAAACTAAAAACAATTTTTTTAAGTCCCAGGGAGAAAAAATGGTCACAAATAAGTGACCAGGAATTAAAATGTCTGCAGAATTCGAAACAGGAACACTGGAATCTGTCGGACAATGTTCAAGATTCTAAAAGAAAAAGATTTTCACAAAGAAGTTACACCTGGACAAATTACTGTGCAAACGTGGGGACAGAGTAAATGACTTTCAGACACGCAAGGACTCGAGGAAATTGCTTCCCAGGTGCCCTTTCTTAGAAAGGTGTGGGGGGATAAGGTCCCTCAAAACAAGAGAGTAGCACGCACAAAGCGCTGGGGCGGTGTGTGGCGAGGCGACAACCAGCATTCACACCCACCTCCGCGTGCCTTCCTGCGGGGCAGAGGCTGGGAAGCCGAACACTGCCTCCTGGCCTTCCTGGGAACTGGGTTCTTGGAGTTAATTAGGCTCCTCCAACTAGGTGCACTCACGTAAGACTTGGGATGTGAAGGTGGAGGCCACCCTTGGGCGCTCAGCATGGCACGGGGCCCAGCGGGGTTTCTCCAAGTGTTCAGTGCCCAGCTGTCATCAGCTTCACGGGTGTCAAGAGACAGCAGCTGTGACGGGGTCTGACCCTTGGGCTGCAGCTACCGCAGAAGGTTCTCGAAATGAGCAGCCCCAGGGGTGGTCCCCCGACTCCTTCCCATCCTAATGTGGCAGAAGATTCAACACCTTGACAGAGCAGGGCAGCTGTGTGGTTCCGGGGCATTCCTGGAGGCCCAGCCTCTAGCCCACTCCTCCAGTACTTCCAGTAATTTGCAAGTACTCATCTCTATTTTAAATCTCTCTCTGTTTGAAACAGCTGGTGTGGTTTTTGTCTCCTCCAACTGAACCCAACTGATAATATAACACATAGGGAAACACAGGAAGTAGTATACCCGATACAAAAGAGAGGCAAAGGACATTTCCGGGAGTACGGTAAAGAGACACAGCAAGGTCACTCCAAAGCAGCACATGGAAAAAGCAGCCCGCCCGGATCGGAGCGGGTCCAAGGCTGTGGGAGAGACCAAAAGATGAAACAGGTAGAAAACCTAATGCATGTGAACATATGCAGGCAAGAGTGGGTTCAGACAATCTGCAGAATGAAGTTTTGAATTTATGAAAAGTACATAAAAAGTAAGCAAACAAAAAAGACTACATAAAAAGCTGGGAAGGAGAGAGAAGAGAACAGAATTCACTAGGTTCACTACCTGTTTCACCTGTGGATGGCACTGAGCTAGTCACCTTAACCGAATGCAGAGCACTGATCATCCCCCGTTACACGCTAACTATGGAGACATCTGGGAGATTGGAAGGGTGCCTGTTTTGGTTATTAGGGTGGGGCAGAAGTGGCCAAATCCTCTTATTTCATATCGCATAGTTAAAAAAAAGAGTTTAAAGTGGAAAAAAATCAAGATGCAGCAATGTGGGTGTGTTACTTGGAGATAGAGAGGATGTCCGGAACCTGGCTGCCTCTGGGGGAGAAGACGGGAATGCAGGGGCCGGGGAGGCAGAGGCACAGGGCTTGCTATGGTATGTTCTCAACCTGGTAAAACTATCTGACCCCTAAGATATGCAGGGAATAAACTTTAGTAAAAAGAAAGATTTTCAAAAGAAAGAATAAAGGAAGAAGAAAAGGAAGTGGCCCAGACTCTCCCATCACTCCGCGGCTGAGACCCTCTGGGTACAGATGGACATCCCCCCTGCCCCAGGCCCTAGGCCCTGAGCACAGCCCAGTCCAGGCCCACCCATGCAGGCAGCATGCACCGGGCGCTTCCCGCCCCCTCTCCTGTCCGGGAAGGTGGCCGGGTCACTGCAAGCCAAGAGCACAAAAGAAGAAAAGAGTTCAAATAAAACTGTAGCTAGAGTCACAGGAAAAGATCAGATATAAAAGCAACATTTCAGTATCCTGGGGGTCAAATAAAAAATCATACATTGGTTTTCAGAGAGAAAGAATCTGAAATAAGTTGGAGACAACCACCAGCAACTGCCTCTATCTAAAAGCATCTGTGAAAATACCAACATTTTGAGCTAAAGGTTAACTAGATTGCCTAAATTCAAATTTGCTTCTGAGGTATCCAAGAGCCATGGTTTCCAGAAATATAGAAAACTAATGTCTTGTTCTTGGAAGTAGAGTAGGTCTAGGAACTCTCAGAGCATTCATACTTCCCTCCATGCTGTCCTCGTGGACCAGTTTCTAGAAGTTCTGTTAAACAGTATGGGTGGTGCGGTCCGTGCAAAAGTTTTACAAAACAACACACCCAGCTCAAAGATTCCATTCAGTCAAATTAATATATGTCTTCCTTTAATTTTTAATCTAATGCATCTGAGAGAACAAAAGAAGAATAAAAGCCATGACCATTGTCTCTAAGATAAATGTTAAAATTTATCTTCAGGGTAGAATTGTAGCATTTATACAGGCATGGCCATTCTCACCACAACAGATAAATCTGAGCGAAATTTCGTCCTTCCTGCGATCAAATTGCTACCAGCATGTTTGCGAACACTATAAATCTGCCCATGTTGATTCTTAAAATGAAAAAGACCAAGGGAAACACATAATCCTTTACTCCCTGCCATTCTTAGGAATAAGAAACAGACATCTTGACTAGGCAGAAGAAGCTGTCCTTCCCAGCAGGCTCTGGGTGGAGGGGTAGCCTCGCTATCGCCCACGTGTACTGGGTGGGTCACGTAACCATCCAGGGCTGATGGGCCTCATCTCTCCGTGGAAAACAAGATCTCGATTTTATGCTGTTAGTAATTCACAATTATTAGCAGTCATTTGTGGGGGGGGATGCAGATCACATGCAGCTCTCTCCATTCGTGAGTTCCTGTGCCACTTGAGACAACGGGGGGGCTGCGGTCTGGCTGGCCAAGCAGAGAGAATTCTGCCCTGTCCAGAGAGCAGGGCTCCAGGGCCCCGGGGACAGGGCAGGGGGGGGCAGGAAGGCCAGCTTTGCCCGCTCAGGCTCCCTGCCTGCCTCCATGGCCTCAGGTGTTGTAGACACAGCACAGCAGTTCCTGCCCAAACCCCCTTCCAGCTGTGGGCAGCCGTCACTCGAAATGATCACAGAGGACTAAACCCAGACAGACCCAAGGAGTAGAAGGCTGAGTCAGGCTAAACCAGGGCCAAGGGGAAGAGAGCCAGGGGCATCGGCGACAGGAGCAGATGCAGGAGCTGCGCCTGGAGCTGACTGCGGCCCGCACAGGACGGTCGTGGGCAGAGGACACATGGCAGCCACGAGGAAGCCACGGCAGAGGGATCTGCATCTCTCTCCACCATAACTCAGGGACTTCGCTGCTGCCAAAGCGAACCGGTTCAGTGTCGGGCTTTTCTGCAAGCGAAGCAGGGTTTGTAGAGCAGATCTGAGTGCAAGAGGCAGGAAACACTTCTACCTTAAGGGAGAGATTTGGAAGCCTTTAATAACATCACCATGCTCTTCAGTAGAAGAGCTACATCCCCCAATTTCCAGCCCTGGCTGAGACCTCGACTCATGAGTTCTTTAGTTTTCTTGGACTCAGTTTCCCCCCCAAAGAAACAGGAATGAAAACCATATGCTTATTTCCACCTCTCAAATTCAGCTATCCAAGAATTCAATTCTGTTTATTTCAGGTCGTTAAATATTCATCAAGTCCAGGAACCAGGTGCTTCAAGGGATTAAAAAAGAAATAAATAAAACAAACACAGGCCCTGCTGTCAGGGAGCTCAGATCTAGAAGGTTAAAAAAAGTCCTCAAATGATACCAGAAGGTAAACTCTGGTAAATACCGCAGCAGAACGAGTCAACAGTCCACTCAACAAACCATTCTGTGGATCTGGAATGTGCAGGGCAATGTGTTAGACACAGGAGAAGATCTACAGATGCCGGCCAGCCCTGCCCCTGACGGTGCAGACGGTGCAGCAGGGGCGGTGTCGGGCAGGGGGATGTTTCAGGGAGGGAGGAAGAGTCTCTGGTCCCTGAGCGTCCAGAGACAGGAGTCGAGCAGGCTGTGATGGCGTGGCCACTCCATGGCCCGCCTGGCGGGGGCGACACTGGCCAGCAGAGATGGAGACCCAGAGCTGTGAGCTGAGAGGACCGCACAGCACCCTGGTGACGGGGGCTTGTGCCCGCCTGCCCACTGCCGAGGACATGGGTGGGTGGCTCGAGGGCTCGCTGGAAAAGCGGGCACTTGTAGTTTGTCCGGCAGCGAGTAGAGGATCCCTGAGCGTTTGCAGTGTCACAAGTGGAACTTAAAGCAGCAGCGGGAAGACTCAGGACCATCCCGTCCTCCCTGCTGGCCCTTCCTTCCGGCCTGTGAGAAGCGTCCCTTGGGATGGGGAGTTGGTGCGGAGAGGGAGACCACCAGCCAAAGCCGCATGGAGCCGGCTTTCCAGCCCTGCCGCGCAGCGGCTCTGCCGTCTCTCCAGGCCACACTCCCAAGCCACAGCCCTTTCGCCACACAGAACTGTGATACGCCGGTGCTGACGCGATCTTCAAATGCCCCCAGAACACGGGCTGCGGAGGGCGGGAAGGCTCCCTTGTTTGCGCCCCGCCGTGTCCTGAGCACCCAGAAGAGCAGCGGTCGCGTAGTAAGTATTTGTTAAATGAACAAACGGAGCTGAGACCGTGAACAATCTTAAATGTCACCTTTAGTCTCTTCCTTTGACAGATGAGGAAACGGTGGCTTGGCGGTGTCCACGGCTTTCCCCGCAGCCAGGGAGCTAATCCGTGAGTTGTAAAACCACAACTACCCCGCGGTCTCCTGAGGCTGAGTGAAGCTCTTGACACTGTCCCACGTTAACCCCGGTTTTCTGCATTTTCAATGCCCTATAATTAAGAGCGATGAAATTAGAAAGCAGCCGTTTACAGATCTCCGAAGAATTTTATTTTGAAAATGTTTAGAACCTCCACGACACAGAATATTAAGGTAACAAAAACCAGTAAGGAGCAGGATAGGAGAAACGCCCTGATTTCAGGCCAGTGAAATGAAAGCAACACTCTCTCTGTGCTTTTACAGCACCGCTGTTTAGAATTTCTGAGATTACCTCCATTACTTTGCTTTGAAACTGCTCAGGAAACTATAGCAGACATTACTCGTCTACCGCTGTTACAGTCTGGCCTTCCCCGCTGGCTCCCCAGAGACCAGCACCTACCCAAGCTTCAAAAATCTTCCCTCGGCACTAAAAGTGTATATATTTTGAAAGGCAACAAATAGAGGCTTGTGTCATCTTTGGAGTGGCTTTTTGGAATCTCCTGCAAAGATTTAAACTCAAAAAGCTGCCTGGGAACCATCTGCAGAGTAAGAAACAAATAACAAGCGATAACCAAGACCGTTTTCAAAGAAGACCAGAGATGGGAACCTCCCAATGACAGCACTGCTCCAAAATTAGTAACTGTGATCAACAGCTCCATGCCAGGCACTGCTAGAGGCTGGGAGACATTGGGCCTCATCCTCACGGTGCTTACAGTCTTGGGGAGAGGCTGGGTCGGAGACACAGCACCATCAGTCCGTTGCCACGGTGACGCTCCCCCTAGGTGTGCAGGTGTTTCAGGTGTGTCCTGCAAGGTCCTCTGCTGGGCCAGACTGGTCTCAGCAGAAGCAAGGGCACGTGCAGGGTCTTGAGCACAAAGGAAGAACTTCGAGGCCTGGGTGGCAAGAATGCCAAGTGCCACAGGGACAGGCTTGGTGGGGCCCGAGGGGTGGCCAGGACCAGAGCCCAGCAGGTGCTGCCTGGAAGGAGCATCATGCAGCTGAGGGCTTGAACTTTGCCCTCTGAGCGTTGAGAGTCCAGATTATAAAGAGATTATAATGACAAAGACCTGACCGTTAAGAGACCATCCCTCAAAAAACAAGTGTTTATGCTTTCAGAACAGTACAAACCACTTGAAATAAAAGAATGTAAACTAGGACGTAAGGATTGTTGGCACAGCATTTAGGAGTGACAGCAGAAAAGCATGTCCAGGCGTCCACGGAACGGAGGGCACACTTAGTAACCCCACATGGTACTGATTAAACTACCAGGCACACTTCTACGCCCAAAAAACTGGGGAACTTGATGTTTCTAAAGACTGAACTAAAACTCAAAATGTATTGAGAGAATCAACTAATGACTCAATTTCCAAGCTAGTGCAAAAATGAAATAATAAAAACATGGAGGTTACCATAAACAAATCATTCCCTCTTCTCAGACCTCCCTCGGTCCCTCCAGCACACAATGGCCTGTCCATCTGCTGGATTCATAGACACCCTCTAGTGTCTCAGCCCACTGCACGGAACACACTTTCCATGTGTTTACACCTAGACCACCCACTGGGACTGTGAGCTCCTTACGGAATTCTTACACACTTGGACCACCCAGGGCACCTGGCCACATGCCCTGCACATGGGGGCTTGCAAGTGTGGACTGACTCATCAAGTGAGCAACTGGTAAAAGACAGAAAAGGGGATTTGGAAATAATCTGTGCATTTGAGTTAGAGAGATCTTTCACAATTAACTTCATTATGTGTTAAGCAGAGCAAATTAAATCCTATCACACTAGTAGGGAAAGACTAAGGGATGTAAGAAAAGCACCATGAAATTCGATTGTGTTAAAGACGCCATGCCTCACAGATGACGGGGGATTTTCTCACAGCTCTCTGTGCCAAGAATATTGTGCTTTCCCTGAAAACAATGGGCATGCTTTTGTCTTGCAGATACTATAGGCTGTGTTGATTAACTGTGTTTCCCTCTTTCCTTTCACCGTTAGGCGGCTAGAGCCAAATTTATGCCTCCTTATAGCAATGAGATCAATGTGTATTTCTTTGTTGCAACCTTAGTCCAGCTTTGTCATTTTCCTATTCCTATCTTCCCTTCCCCTTTTCTCCCTTGGATTTTTGTTTTATTTAGATATATCTATATCTACAGAAGTCACTCTCTCCCAGCCTTTGTAGAACTGTGTTATGAATAAATCTAAATTATCAAATAATTAAGCAAAGGATGCTTTCGTGCCCTCACAATTTACTCTGCCTTAAGTAATAGAGGTTTCCAAACCAAGGCAGCTAACCCTTAGCTAAGCTGATTTTCAATCAAACCTACACAGAATTGCTTCCCCATCACCCCACAAAACATCTGGAGGGTGACATGACCAGGTGCACATCTGGTGCCCGTCTTACTTTTCTCCTTCCCTCGGCTCCTTGACTCTGCACAACAGCCATCTCCTCGGTGGGTCTCCGGCGCCTGGCAGCTCTGCTTCCTCGAGTCTCCAGAATCTATTTCCTCCCTGGAATTTCTACTGCCGCGGATATAATTCACCCTCTCGCATCCTCTCCTAGGCTACTGTAAGATGCTCCAGCAACTCACTGCCTCCCATCCCTGCTCCATGCAATCTATCTTTCAGTCCAGAAGTGGAGGGTTTGTGCTTAAATACATCCATCCATCCATGCATTTGATAAATACCTACAGGGCACCTACTAACGGCGAGGCGTGTGTGAAGCACGGTGACAAAGAGATAAAGAAACAACAGCTCGGGAACAGTGTGGAGGCAGAGCAAGAAACCGACCACAGCCCGGATGACGCCGAGCGCTAGGAACGCTGGTCAGAGCCCAAGCGGCGCTTTCCGGATTCCTGGGAGCAGGGGGTGTCTGAGGGTGAGAGCGGGGGCCGGTCACCCTGATCTCAGCACAATTTGTTTGGAAACCCCCAGCGTCCCTGTTCCCACCTGTGCCTCCTGATGTAGGTCCCGGTCTACCTTCCTGATCATGCCCAGCTCTCAGTCCCATGCCTGCTCCTCAAGGATGCCAAGCAACCAGGCCCGTGGCCGGAGTCGAATCGTCCCCATGCCATCGCACCCACCTCTGCCCGCTGAAAACCCTACTTAGCATTTCTTCAATATTCTGTAATACCGCAACCGCTAACAAGGACGAATTAACTGTGGTTCCTACCCTCAAGGAGGTTAGAGTCTTGGGAAGAAACTGGGAAGCTGAATAACCATCAGACAGATTCCAAATAGATTCTATATACAGTGGATTCCAAGGCAAAACTATTAATCAGGTACAGCATTAAACTTCACTTGGCTTCTCTTAATTCTCAGAAAAATCTAGCAGGAATAGTAGCTCATATTAGCCCGATACCACAGAGACAGATGTTGTCCACAGCCCCAAATACAGGGTCAGGGCTCCAGGGATAAAAAGTCTCCACTGGCCATTTCTCCATGGATTATAAAGGTAAACAGCGCACTCAAAATCCCAAATTCTTATGATAGTTCAAGAACCATCATACTGACTTACTTGAGAATTAAATACGAAGCAGAACATGTTTCCTGGAGACGGGAATAATTGAATTTTCATGAAACGTAATGCAATGTTTGTTCATTCTATGTAAACACATACAGATTGCAAGTAAGCCTAGATTAATTCCTTCAAAGCACAATGGATTTCCACAAACATAATGAAGCTGCCTGTGGTAATAAAGACTTAGAAGTCAACATTTGAAGACTTTTTCATTTATTTCACTATACATGAAGTGGCAGGATAAAAATGAAAGTACAGGACTTTTATATGTAAATTAACCCGAAAGTAACTTTTCTAGGAAATATACAAAAAGCGCAGAATGAAAGTAAACTCTGTACACAGATCTAGGAACGAGCAGTGACCCAGAAAGCGTTGACAGCACCTCCAATCACATCGAAAAGATGATGTTACGGCCAGGGGAGCAAAACTCGTCCCACATCCTTCCTGGAGGGAAGGTAGGCAAACAAAGCAGACAGTGAGGGGAGGATCTCAGCGACCATCACGGAGCATCTCTGAGAGTTTCCCCCAAGGGGAGGATCTCAGCGACCATCACGGAGAATCTCTGAGAGTCTCCCCCAAGGGGAGGATCTCAGCGACCATCACAGAGCATCTCTGAGAGTTTCCCCCAAGGGGAGGATGTCAGCGACCATCACGGAGAATCTCTGAGAGTTTCCCCAAAAGCACAGAATGAAACAGGTTGCACAAGAAGATCCATGTAGTGACTGCATGGTAGGGGTGGACTGGAGATCCCAGATGCAAGGGGACCAGCTCAGGAAAAGGACGTCCCAGGAACCCAATGTGCTGACCTCTGAACAGACTTTTCCTCTCGCCTCTGCAGGAGTTGGCCCTACGCTCTGCAGGCCAAATCTGGACCCACTCCCTCTGTTTGTGCATGGCCCGCAGGCTAAGGATGAATGCTACTTTTTTTTTTTGGGGGGGGGGACGGCAGGCGGACTCTCAACCACTGCGCCACCAGGGAAGCCCGAATGCTACATTTTTAAATGGCTGAGAAGTATTGAAGGAAGAATACCGTATCGTGAGACATGAAAATTACACGAAATGTCCAGCGTCCATTAAATAAAGCTTGACTGGAATGCGGCCACACGGGTTTGTTTACCTCTGTCTGCGGCTGTTTCCACACTGCAATGGCAGCGTCCAGTCACCGCAACAGGGACCAGGTGGCCGGCCCAGCCTGCCGTGTTTCCCATCTGGTCCCTTGCAAAGCAGGTCTGCCGACTCCCGCTCCCTTCCACCCCGACTCTCACTCACTCTTCCCACCTCAGATTAGGGGGCTTTTCTGAAGACTCCCCCACCCAACGTGGCCAACTCGATGCCAACCCCTGCTGATCCCCCAGCACAGCCATATACCCCTCCGCAGGCTGGGCATCCTGCCACGTGGTCACTGCACACAGACCTGTACACACGCCCCAGCTGACTGCCAGCTCCTTGAGGGCAGGGACCGCGTCCGATTTCACATCTCCACCATTGCTGGGTACCAGGTGCTCCGCAAATACCGAATGAGTGAATGAACGAATGATGAATGAAGGAATGGAAACCTGAACCACACGAAAACCCTCCTCTTACGCCAATGAGTAACAGTGAATTCAATAAATAAAGGAACCCCAGGGGATGTTTCTTCTTCTGAAACCTTATATTCCTTGGTCTTTCTCTTCTTTCTCTATGATGATTTCCTTACACTATCTTAATTTCATGACTTTTACCAACACTGATGACTCCAAAATCTCCTACAGAGCTCTCCTACACTTCCCAATCTCACATGCCCAACTATCTCCTAGGTATTTATACCTGGTGTCTTACAGGCACTTCAGACCTAAGAGGTCCAAAGCTTGGCTGCACCTTCCACCCCCTTCTCTGTCTCCAGCTCAGGAAATGGCATCAGTCATTGAGGCTAACGTCGCATCACCCTCAGCACCTCCCTGGGCTCTTCCTCACCCCCACCCAATCCACACACCAGATACAGCTGCTCCACGCCAGAAGCATCCTTGGGGTCCACCTTCGCTTCTCCCACTCCATCACCACTGCTGAGATTCAGGCCACCATTTTCTCATCTGGATTCTATCAGCTTCTATCTTGCCTTCCTATCACCAATTCTTCACTGTTCTGGAATTCTTTTACAGAAAAACTAAACTAAACTAAACCTGATCACACTGTTTCCCTACTTAAAAATCTCTGCAGGGAAAAAAGTGAGCAGAAAATATGAGGGTTGTTCATAGCAAAGGACATAAAAATGTCTCTTAAACACATTTTAAAAAAATAGAAATTAAAAAAAAACACAAAAATAATTTTAAAATAATAAAAGAAAATACATTCAAAACGACTTCTAGATACAGTTTTCATCTGTCAGGTTAGCAAAGGTCCCAACGCTAGATCACACACACGTGGCAGGGCGTGAGGCAAACGCTCTCACACATCACAGGTGGGGATGGCAACGGGCGGCCTGACCCCAACAGGGCTTCTTCATAAGTACGGTGTCTATACAAGGTATAAATGTATATACTCTGCGACCTAAGTCCACTTTTAGAAACAAGTCCCATAGAGAGACCTGCACATGAAATGTGACATGTACACAGCTATTCACTGAAACGTTGTTGTTAATAGTAAAAGATTGGAAACAACACAAAATGCCTATCAGCTCAGGACTCATTCAATACATTATGGTTCATACACGTGATGCCCAACCAGGCAGCTGTGAACATGAGTGAGTATATGCTCTCCAACGTACAAAGGCCTCTAGAAGTGCACTGAAGTGAGGAAAAAGAAGAGGTACAATAATCTAGTAGAGTATACCACTTTTACTAAGAAGGAAGAAAAGGAACTTTTATTTGCATTAAAAACTGGAAGGATCTGGGGATTCCCTGGCGGTCCAGTGGTTAGGACTCAGCGCTCTCACTGCCAAGGGCCCGGGGTTCAATGCCTGGTCATGGAATTAAGATCCCGCAAGCCACGTGGCGCGGCCAAAGAAAGAAAAAGAAAAAACAACAAAAGCAAAATCAGTGAAAGGAGAGTACACATACACACACAGACACGCATACCCGTGGATCAGTCACTTAGCAATGGATTCACAGCGTAAATGGACGCCGTCTTCTCTGTCCTCCATCCCTCACCCTCCCAGAGAAATCCCGCTGGCTGCGGTGACCACAGTAGGAAGCCCGCGCTCCTTAGCTTTGTAAGCAAAGCCCACCACCCTCCAGGCCCCTCTGGACCCACGCCCACACCTTCTACCCCGATCACACGGAAATTCTGTCCTCAGGCATTCGTTTCACATCTTTCAGAAGCCCTTTGACCTGCTGCGCCCTCTGCCTAGAAGGTCCTACCCCTTCCCTTGCCCTGGCAGAGTCCTAGGCGTCCTTCAACATCAAAGTCAGACAACAGCTCTGCGGGGGTCGGTCTCTTGGGATGGCCTCCCCGACAGCACCGGCTGCCGAGCCCCGTGCCCACAGCCTGTTAACCTACCTGGTTCTGGGCCCTGTGTGTGACTGGACCCCTCATTAGACCATCAGCTCCTCGAGGTAGGAGCTCTGCCTTATTCATCTTCACTTGCCCGGCATGGCTTCTACCTTTCCAACAAATGCTCCCAGCCTGCCTCGCCCTCCCCTCAGTAAACAAGTGAGAATGTTTTGCCCTCCAGGGTAACAGGCGCCTTCACCTCACGAGCTGCCCCCGTCTGAATGAGGTCCTGAAAGCAGACACAGCGTGAGCAGTCAGGAGGGGTCCGGCCCTCGATCGTGCCTGCCAGGCACACCTGCAACCACCTCATCAAACGATTCCAGCTCCTCCTGTGCAGGACGAGGGTATCAGACTACGCGCGCGGTCCGCATCCTCTTCAAGCCACAGAACACCGTGAGGGTCCGATAAGAACTACAATTACTCTCCTCCCAGAACCCCCGCCTCCCGAATGCCCCTCCACAAGTAGATGCAAGAGCTGACACGCAATTTCAGGAGATTCACAGAGCGAATGACATCTGAAGTCACTTCCAACTTGAACACTCTCTGAAGGATGGAAGGGTTAAAGTGAGGGGAGAAAGGATCTAACACTTTTTGATCATTTACTGAGCACCGGACACTCGGCTAAGCACATTATATGCATTAATTCATTTATTCTCCATCCCAAACCAGTGAGGCGCACATTATTATTCTCCTTTTATAGATTAGGAGCTGGGATGCAGGGACCTTAAGTGGTAAATGTATTGTCAGTGAAGGTGTACCTTTCTGGCTTCAAGCTCCCAGTACTTTCCGTAGGGACATTCACATCCTCCCCACGGTGGTCAAGGGAGCCGGCCAGCCGTAGCCAGTAAGCACCAGAGGAGCGAGTCTGGTCTGCCCCCCAGCTGCTCCCCACGTCGCTATTCCAGGCACCGCCAAGACAGGACACAGAAAGTAAGTGCAACAAACAAGAAGCTCCAACGCCCAGGCCCCTCCACAGCTGGCAGGGAAATAAACAACCAGCCACGGACAAGGAGGAATGGCTTTGATTAAGGGAACCGGTGAAAGAGTCCCAAGCCCAAAGAAAGGCAGCAGCGCAAAGACCTTTTCAGGTCTGGTCCCTGAGAGCCACACAACCGAGGCAGACCCCTTGTCAACCTCGCCGGGAGGCAGACACGCTTGGGCTCAGAGAGGACCCAGGGGAGGCCCGTCCAAGGAGGGCCAGAGCCACAGTCCAGAGCAGGCAAGAGCCATCCTCACCACGTGCATCTCACCCAGGAGGGAATCCAGGTTTCGGAGAGCTGGGAGCCTACACCATCCAGAAGTGCTCTCTTTGAAACAGGAATCAAATGGTACTTCTTCACCCTCGGAGGTGGTCTGCCTCCTCTTAAAAGAAAGCCTGCCTGATGAGAAAGGAGTTGTGCTGGTTACTTAGGTAACTGAAGGTACAGAGGGCGTGGGGCTTGTGGACTCCCCTGGGTCTCTGGAGGGCGTACGGTGGGCCCCGGCTAAGCCCGGGAGAACTGCACCCAGATCCCTCTGCCCCCGAGTGCGCGCCCCCTTCATGACGCTGAGGACGAGGCCCCGGGCGCACAGAGCCTGGCGGGAGCTCCCAGACCCACTCCGCCGGCCACTCCCTCCTGCAGGGCCTCGTCACACTCAGTCTAGGCTGCTCACCTGGTCTCCTGCCTTTGAACTTGCATTTGTTCGACTCAGCCTCAACAGCGATGCAATCTCCCAATCGCGTTACTAACCGAAGGGTGAGGTTAAGGTCTTCACGCTGCCGCCCATGCCCTTCCAGACCTGACGGCTACGGAGGAGCTCAGCAGCCTCATCTACCTGATTCCCAGGTTTTCCCCGAGCTCGCACCAATCGGTCTTTCCAGAACATGCAGTGCTGCCTCCCACTCTGTGTGTCCTGCACAAGCCACGCTCTTTGCCGGGAAAGACCCCTCTTCACCCGTCACAAAACCTGCTCCCCTTCACCGCTCGGGTCAAGCCCTACGACCCCGGTGAAGCCCTGCCCATCTCTCAAGGAACCAACAGCTCCTCCTCCAACTGTCATTAGAGCCTCACGGACACAGCACACGACCTGCCGTCCCCAACACTGGACCGTGAGCCCCTCAAAGGCAGAAACGACCTGTGTATCTGCAGCACTTCGCGTGGTGCCTGCCAGGCAGGTACTTCATAAACGTCTGTTGAAGGAATGGACGGAGACGGAAAAGGCTGATTTAATAAATGGACGCATCAAACAGTGGATTTTGAGAGCTTTCCCTTCCTAATGCCTTCAAAGCCCACAAACCCTCAATTTCCAGGACTCTGTAGACAAATAGCCTAAAATATCAAATAAATGTTCTAAATTATGTATACTGATACCAGCTGCTTCCCTTTACATTGAAGGCACTCCTCAAGGTAAAATTTAAGAATATCTCACTAGGCTTCATCATTTACTGCCCCAAACTACACTTCTATTAGCTTCCCAGTTTACCATCAACCCCAGCAGCCAACAGACGAGCCTTTCCCCAGGTGTCCTTCTCGGGATGTGGTCCACAAAAGGGACCCTTTCACAGAGCGATTCCGTGTCCTGTGACTCTGGGAAATCTGCTCGCTCGCCCCAACTCAGAGATAGAGAGAGACATACAGGACCTTTCCAACTCACTATTTTCCACACTTGGTTGAATATCAAATCTTCTTTTTCCTTTGAAAATCCTAATAATACCCAGTGTTCTATGTCACACACTTTGAGAAATGCTACCCTTGGCCAGTTCCTGACTTATGTCCATTAAAAAACACAATCTGAAAATCTGGCCTAACTTTTGTCTAATGACATCACTTCATTTTATCCACGGACATAACAACACGGCCGTTTCATGAAGACATTGCTTCCAGCCTAAAATGCAGAAACGAATCTTGAAAAAAATAACTTAGCAGATTGTGTTTATCCCCACGGTACCATAAATAATTCCTAAACTTCTAAACTGCCTCTTTGCAAGGGAGAAAATAAAACTGAACCACTGAGTAGCACATCACTACCTGCCTTCAAAGCTGCAGTGATCCCATGAAGCAAGAGTTTCATAAATAGTTTAAATAAAATTCAATTATATGAACATCCTTTTTTAATCTTTTTAATAGTCTCGGAGAGTTTCTTTAAGGGGTGTGGGGAAGAAGCCTGACTAACCAACCACAGATGCCAAAGTCAGGCTGCTATGCAGTTTTCCGTGCGGGGCTATAAAACAACCCCAAATCCCCTGAGGGCTGTATTAATCCTACACATCTCTGGCTTGTTTGAGAGCCCAAATCATGGGATCCGAGAGCTAAAAGGAAATCTGGATGTTATATCATCTAAGACCCTTATTTTATAGATAAGAAACTGAGACCCTCGGGACTTGCCCAAGGTCTCCAGCACAGTGCGTGGCAGGGCCTGGCTGTGCTGGAGATCTGTGTAGGCAGACCTTCACTGCGAGGGCCCCCCGGATCTTCTTCCTGTTACCCTAGGAGCTGCACTGAGCAGCTGCACCCAGACAGGCCAAGGGTTAGCCTGGGAAACTTGGGTATTTCCCTCCACATTTACTGTTTAGATGAGCCTGGAGAAAGAACAGTACACATTGGGACGAGGAAATGGGGGTCCACCACTCATGTGCTCATCATTCATTTTATAATATATATATATAGAGTGCTGACTGTGTGCTAGGCATTGTTCTAGGAACTGGGAATACAACAGTGATCAAAACCAAAAAAGTCGGGCTTCCCTGGTGGTGTAGTGGTTGAGAGTCCGCCTGCCGATGAAAGCTTACATTCTAGTGATTCCAGAGTTTTCTACCTGAGACTGATTAAAGACAGACACCTGGAACTAAACCTTTAAACAGGTTATAGTGAGAACATGTTTGCACACACACACACACACACACGATCTTCCATATGTCAGAAGCATGTCCAAAAACTCCCACAAGGAGGACTTTCCAGATAAATCCCACCCCCAATCCCTGTCTGCTTTAGGAAACAGTCGCCACACACATCAAAATACTGGGAATCTATTTCAGTGGCTTCTCTAGGGAAGAGGGAAGCAGAAAAAGTCAAACTCTTTTTCAATCATCCTTCTCACTACGCTAGAAAGGGAGATGGTGAGGAAAAGCATGAAGGAATAAGTGAATTCCGTGTAACGGTATTGGAGGAGGGACGCTTAAGCACACTGGGAGCCCCAGGTGAGCTGAGGAAGAATATGCAAGACGGCCACGATGTACATCTTGCCAGCCAGCTACTGTGGATGGACAGACCACCACAAACGTCAGCAACCACACAGCTGTGGGCCAGGGCTTCAGCTGGTCCAGACTGGGCTGGCCTTAGGGCCCCAGGGTTGGTTCAGGTCCACTCCACCTGCTTCTTACTGCTCGAGAACCAGCAGGCTGTGCATGTTCATCTCATAACAAAGGCAGAAGCAAAAGAGGGCAAAAGCAGCTGCCAAGGACTTTCGAGCCTTTTTTCCTTCATCTGCTAATATCCCTTCAGCCAAAGCAGTCAGGTGGCCGAGCCAAAAATCAACAGGGCAGAGAGGAGGGTCCTCTTCCCACAGTGGAAAGTGCTTCAAAGTCAGGGGGCAAAGTGCATGGATACAGGGTGGGGGGGTGGCATGGGAATAGTAATAGAGTCTGATGAAAGACATGACCATTTGCAGCAATCCAAACTTGCCAAATTTCCATCTCTTTCTAATCTGAACCTTTTATTTGGAAACTCACAAACGAGTTCAACAGCCTCAAAATGTCAGACGCTAATAGCTAGCATTTGGACTGTGTTATTATTGCTGTTGTTGCTATTATTATTATTAGGGTTACTGCTTCAGGAATGAGGAGATGATAGGAAAAAGGAAAACAGCTGAAAATGGAAAATTAAGTCCACATTGATGGGGGAAGGACAATTGCTTTATATCAGCTAAAGATCCAAGACCTTAGACAATGAAAATAAGACACAGGACAGAATCTCTGCTTTCCAGAAGTCTCCCACATATAGAAATGATGCCACAGACAGTACATAACACATAGTACAGCTATCAAAACATCAGAAATATGTACATGTACCGCAGCTTGAAGCAAGTTACCAAAATCTTTGCTCTTATTACAGTAGCAGAAATACTGGAGGGGATGGCATGGCTTCTAAGCAGGATCAGAAAGAACTACAAAATATACCAGGAGACAAATGCAATTCCGTGCAAACAGTATAACTGAGTCCCCACGCAAGCTCCACGTTGCCTTTCCCAGTCAAACAAGAGCATCCCAGAGTCTGCCTTCCCAGCCCCAGGAACTGCCACAGAGGGTGGGACCAGACTCAACAGAACATTAGGAGAGAGAGGGGAGACGTTTGAAAGTCATTAAATATGCAGAATCCCCACGCTGAAAATATGAATGATACAGCAATCACATCAGAGACTTGAGCCACTAGAGTCAAGCATGACAAGCAGAAGGGTTATCTTTACAGAACTTGTCAACTTACACCCACTCGCGTTCCCTGACAAAGTGACTTTTTGGGAGAATGATGTTATATAAAGAAACCTAAAGCTACTCAAGTAAGAAATATAGATATTCCATTCATGAAAGAGCAACTCAAAGAAGAAAAGCCACAAACCTAGAGAATACGATTTTAATATATAAAAATGACAAAAGATTAGTGTTCAAAATAGATGATGAATTCCTACCAATCAATTAAAAAAAGACAAAGAGATAGGCTTCCCTGGTGGCGCAGTGGTTACGAATCTGCCTGCCAAGGCGGGGGACACAGCTTCGAGACCTGGTCCGGGAAGATCCCACGTGCTGCGGAGCAACTAAGCCCGTGAGCCACAACTGCTGAGTATGAGCTCTAGAGCCCGCGAGCCACAACTACTGAATCCCGCACACCTAGAGCCCGTGCTCCACAGCAAGAGAAGCCACCGCAATGAGAAGCCCGCACACCACAACGAAGAGTAGCCCCCGCTCGCCGCAACTAGAGGAAGCCCGCGCGCAGCAACGGAGATCCAGCTCAGCCAAAAGTAAATAAACTAATGAATTAACTAATTTAAAAAAAGAAAGACAAAGAGAAACATGAGCCCTACCCCAAAATGAGCAAAAGAAAAGCTGCATGTGTCAAATAAATTTATAAAAAATGTGATCAACCTCAACAGCAATCAGCTAAATGTAAACGCAACCTCAGCAACAGACTACTCTAAACTCACCAGAGACTGACCAAAGTCAGGCGTCCGTGGAGAGGATGTGGGGCAGCAAGAACGTCCATGCAAAGGCTCAAGGCAGAGAGAACTGGCCCAGCTGCCTCGGGAAACAGCCTGGTGACACCAACAAAGTGAAGCTGCCCCGAAGTGCAGCAACTCCACAGCCAAATAAAATACGCCTCAGAGACACTCGCACTCCTGTACGTACAAGACGCACAAAGGTGTGCACGAGTAGCATTTGTCGGCAGCGAACAAAACGGGGGAAACGGCGAAGCGTCCATTAAAGAATGGATGAGTAGACTTGCAGCATGTTCACCCAGCAGAATTTAAGCAGTGAAAAATGAACGAACTAAAACTCTACACACGACAACAGAGATGAACTTCATAGCACTGCAGGGAAAACCAAAGTCATGAGAGGATGGGTAGCACGATTCCATTTGTTAAAGCATAAAAGCTGGTGAAAGTTAGCTTGTTTTACAATATGCATAGAAAAACTATAATGAAAATCAAGGTAACAACACAAAATTCAGAACAGTGACTGCTCATAGGAGTGGGGGGAAGAGAAGGTACTAACAGGGAGGGACACAGGGGACTTCAACTGTATCATGTCCTACCTCTTTAGCTGGGTGGGGGACACTGGACTGATCTATATGGTAAAGGACTGGAAGACAGACAGAGACAGAGACGGGCATATAAAGTATCAGCATGAAGTATTTCAATGAAGAAAAATTTTAAGGAAAAAAATTATTTTTTAATTAGGGAGACTTAAGCATGTTATGGCCAAGAGTAAAGAATGAATACAGGAAGAACAAAGTTGGACTAACACTTCCCAATTTCAAAACTTACTACAAAGCTACAGGAATCAAAACAGTGTGGACATGAGGACAGGAACGTAGAACAATGGAATAAAATTGAGTCCATAAATAAACCCAAACATGATTTTCGACAGAGGTGCCAAGATCATTCAGTGGCTCCATCAGTTAGACCTCCAGTGGTCTAACTGAGGGACAGAGCTCCCTCTTCGCATATCCCAAAGCCTGATCTCATGAATGGCACGTAAGCTCGTGCTCTAATTACACAGCCTCATCTTCCCTGCCTCACTCCAAGTTTTACAGGGAGAAGTCACATCTTACCATTTGTTGTATCTTCCTCTTTGTCTAGCACGGTGCCTTACGCAGACAAGATGCTAAGTGTAGGAGTGGCATGTCTGCTGGTATACAGCACAGTGCTTGTACAGTCTTGGTCTGTGCCATCTGGAAGTTCACCAACTTAGATCAGTGACATTGAGCGATATAAGTGTGTGTAGAGGCTGTAGAGACTTCTACCAAAGAGGGATAGACTGCAAATAGATTTATTCTTATATAGGAAAAGCAGCATTAGGTATACCAACTGGGCGTCCAAGCAAAGACAAAGTACACAAGCCCTTACAAACAGGAACTGAACTTCTTCTAGGGTGCATGCTTCATGTGTGCCTATCACCAGTATTCCACCCTGAGTGCAACCAGGACGAGGGCTTGGCACACTCCTCCCCAGTCCCTCCCCTCCCCACTCTGCCCACCGTGCCTCTGTTACTAATATGGACCACATGGCACCCTAATCATTCATGTTTACGTCTCTATGCACTGCGCTGGTCTCAAAGGCAAGGACAATGCTTATTTGCTTTTCTATAGCCTTAGAAGTAATTCAAGAAATATTTGACAAACAAACGAACAAAAGAATGATTATTTAAAACTAGAAACTGTTCACGTACGTATTTACAAGGTTTTCCCCAAACAGTCAAGTTTTAAATTTTAATCAAGAGGTAAAGAAGGCAATTCCGCTTTTAAAGTTATTTTCCACTATGGAGACTTTTCTGCTTCCTGGCCCAGGTATAATCTTCTAAATTTCACAGGGGCTCAATAGATGGTAAATTCCTTCCAGGCATGATGACAGCCCGTAGTCACCTGGTGATGGTTTCAGATGTTCCTGCTCTGTATTCTACCTGCAAAGACAGCAGCCTGAGTCAGCCCAATGGGAAAGAAGTGTGTCGTATTTGGAGACGTGACTCACTACTGTCCTCAAGGGAAAAACAATCAGATCATCATGACAGCAGTCGCCACCCAGGTCACAACTACCAAATCTAACCAGTCAGAAAGCAATGGCGGGAATTCCCTGGTGGCGCAGTGGTTAAGAATCCGCCTGCCAATGCAGGGGACACAGGTTCGATCCCTGGTCCAGGAAGATCCCACATGCCGCGGAGCAACTAAGCCCATGTGCCACAACTACCGAGCTCGTATGCCACAAGTACTGAAGCCCGCATGCCTAGAGCCCATGCTCTGAAACAAGGGAAGCCACCACAGTGAGAAGCCCACGCACTGCAACAGAGTAGCCCCCACTCGCCGCAACTAGAGAAAGCCCGCGTGCAGCAACGAAGACCCAACACAGCCAAAAATAAAATAAATAAATAAATAAATTTATTTTTAAAAAAAAGAAAGAAAGCAATGGTGAAGGACTAGAACTTAAAGAAGAAGAAATAAAATTCTCTAAGCTATCCGGAACAGCCTTATCTTATTCTGTGCACAAAAACACAGACATGCCATAGCCAACTTAGTGTGTAATAAAGTGTTTTCATTGCCTGTTCAAATTAGGAATCGAATCTCACGCTTTTAATTAAATGCACTCGATCACAGAGATAATACACGGGGGATGAGCCCCTCTGCAGGAGTAACGAAGAACTACACAACAGAGTTTTGTTTGCTTTTGTTTCATTTGGTTCCAGCTCTTCATTCTATGTCAGGCAGAATCATTTATTTGAAAGGAATTTCTAGCCACTGCAAAATCATGCAATTTACTGTTCAGGGAGCAGAACACAGTAGTTGATTATTGTCGGAAAGATGTGGGCAAGCGGCGCTGCCAGCCATTCGAGCCTGATCACCTTTCTGAGGCTCTGTAAGATGGGGTTAGTAACAGCATCCACCCAGAGCCCTGTTGTCAAGGTTAAATGAAAGAAAGCCTCTAGGGCATTTAGTGAGAGGCTGGCACTCGGCCGCTATTATCACTGCCCCATCAGCCTCTCGGTTGTCGGTTGTCATTTCAGCATTTAGCTGAGCCTCTGAAGGGCCATAAAGATGGAGAGTTGTAACCATCAATTTTAGCATTTCTTGGAAGTTCTATTTTCAAAGGCAGGGGAGAGGGGAGGAGAGGGGAGGGAAAAAAATACAGGAGGAAAGACAGCAAGAATGGCAAACTGAACAGAGGCATAAAGTGCCCAGAGCCAGGCTTCCGCCACACCGTAGGAACTCAGAAAACAGAAGGTTAGCTGCACTTGCAAATGCTGTCTGTGGTTAGTGACTGCCAGGCACACAATGTAAGCATTTTAACTACAGACGTCAAAACACGTTCGAGTCTGAGAACACGGAGCAGAACTCTGTCATAATAACTTCAACTTCAAACAGCAAAGCCCACACAGAAATTCTTTTATAAAATCATTTCTTCTTCCTTTTCTTTAGTCTCTCTCTTGCAAGGTATTTAACTTAAATTTTATGTGTACCATTTCCCAACAAACGAAAGCACATCCCACCACCACGGTGAATCTCTCAGACACGTTTGCATCTTAGGTGTCTTCTTTTTTTTTCACTTTGCCACTTCCTCCAAGAATCACCTGACGTGGCTGATCTAATTGTAGAACAGCAGTCTCATTAATGTGCAATAATGACTTGGAAACCTGTTTCAGAGACTGTATTCAGCCAAAATAAACCTCATAAGAACCCATCCAGGATACTGGAAACATACAAGGAAGCACGATTCCAAGCGACAACTCATATGTGACTCACCCTCCCCCCGAAGCAAAACAAACAAAAACACCACAGGGAAAAAGCAAACAAAACAAAACACCACAGAAGTATTTGAAGTTAGTTCCTACTCAAGAAGAGATTAAAGCTTACATATTTGCTCCCAGTATTTTGTGTTTTCTATTAAAATACATATACATCTCTTTTATTTTCCTGTTTCCTACCACTCTCAATTTTCTTTCTCCCTCTAAAATCATTCACTCAATCCAGAATCACGGATACTAAAATGACGACGTAACCTAGTTCCAACTGGCTAGAAATTGTTTCTATGACGTGCAGGACAGGCTCTGTTTAAATATTTTCAACTAAGGGGGCTCTCTGTTAATAAATGGCTCTCACCATTTGAAAACAATGTTTAGTAACATCAGAGATTAATTTTTACTGAAACAATTTTACTACGCGCCAGACCCTGTGCTAAGCACGTCACGTGCATCACCTCCACTAACTCTCATAAAGAAACTTTGAGGGCGGTATCGCTGTGCTCATTTAACTATGAGAGAACCGAGACTGGAGAGGTTAAGCAACCTGCCTGAAGACACACAGCTGTCAACTGACAGAACACGTGCTGCTTCAGACACGCAAGCCCAGGCCTCCCAACTTTTACTCACAGGCCCTCGTTTGCGACCCCTCTGCTTGCTCTTCTCCAGGACAGACCTTCAAATACTGGAAAACCATCCGAGGAGCACATGGTGCTGTGCTGGGCCAGCTCTCCCGCAAGCATTGCTTGGCCGAGTGGAGAGGAATCTGTGAGCTGGCTGGCCCGGGCCCCTGAGGAAGAGGGGGCAGGGAGGCCAGGCCCCAGGTCTCCCAGCCCAGGCAGCACCAGCTCCTGCGTTCACGGCCGCCCCATCTCCCGTCTCCCTCCAGCCGCGTTCTCTAAGGTCACGACCTTACCCATGGTCCATCGCAGCTCTGAGTCACCAGAAGGGACGGCTCCCCTCCGGTCTATGGTGGGAGGCCCGTGACCAGCCCTGAATCAGAGCCACCACCCTCCCAGACCACAGAGCGCATGTCCTTCTCCAGGAGGGAGGAGCGGGGGCAGTGGGGAGCCAGCTCATGGGGTCCCCTCTGCCTGCTGCTCAGGCTGTGACCCCTCCCCACACGCCCAGTCTCAGCCAGCTTCCCATGGAGGATGTACACTCTGAACAAGTATTTTTAAATTTAAATTCAGATAGTGACTTAAAAAAAAAAAACCTCAGAGCTCTGAAATTAAGTTTAGAGATAATCTCTTTTTTTGGCTGCACTACACGGCTTGTGGGATCCTACTTCCTGGACCAAGGATCGAACCCGGGCCCTCGGCAGCATGGAGTCCTAACTGCTGGACCGCGAGGGAATTCCTAGAAATAATCATTATTGTTAAGCAATGGTCCTGCAGAGGAGAGCTGGAAAGATCCTTCTCGAGTTCTTACAGAACGGGGACAGCCCCCATTTTCCTCCCTCCCTCCCAGTCAGGGAGCACTGCCAACGCTGAGGGTGGCAAACCACCAAACATCACAGGCCTAAGTATTTTTATATTGTGTTTTTAGCATATTTATGAAATACCTGCTGAATTTGGTTCCAAATGCAGTAGGAACAAAAAAAGGGATTATATGTTGGCTTTGTTCTTAAATAGTTTGGAAGACAAACCACTCTCCTGGGACATGCATCAAAGACCTGTCGGCAATTACAAAGCAGCTGATCAACAAATACGAAATCACAAAGTACAAACCAACGCCGGGCGCTGATAAGGAAGAGCTCCAAAACCAAGAAGCTTTTGCAAAATTAGCCACGAGAATAAAGTTCTTCCAGAGTGAAGTGCCAGAGAAAAGTCTGGAGGGCAATACAAGGAGAGAAAGACGGAGGCTAGTCCTACAGGAGTAGGTGAACGTGGATGCAAATGAGCCTGTAAAGGAAGTTAGCTGGGAAGAGAGAGCCTGTAAATAAATGTGGATTCTCTTCTACCTGAATTTACCAGTTGCTGTTCCATCACCCCACAGCCAAGAATTTCTAGCCATTCCCCGTGGAAGTTGATCTCCATCTCGAAGGAAGGATGAGTAAAAGGAAAGTAGCAGTCCACCCATCTGATGTCCAGCCCTGCAAAGACACCAAAGAAAAACAGACATGGAGCATTAAAGGCAGTCTTGCCTTTCCTGTGATCAAAGCTGCCCTTCGGCTAATGACACCAATTCCTACATTCTGACTAAAATAAATAGCAAACAAATTAATTCGCAACACTTTGGGGGGAGGCAATAAATCTTAAAACTTGTGAAAAACTGGGCATGTCTTTTCCAATATGAAAAACACTTTGTGTAGCTCCAGGACCCTCTAAAACCAAATCAATCACCTGCCAAATCCCTGCAACCACCGGGCAGAGGAAAAAATTAGGTCAAGATAATGGGAAAGCAGGTAATTCTGCTAGTTTCTATAAGTGAAAATGATATCTTCTCAGAGTTAAAGAAAAAATACTTTTACTGTTCTTCAAACTTACATATCAACAGTATGACTAATTCAGGATAAACTAATCAACTTTCACTTCCATAAATAGATATATTAATTTTTATTAACTTTATAAGAGCTAATAAAAGGTTAAATGAAATAAGATCAGCTAAATTAAAAAAGTCAAAACATTTTTTTCTACAGATGAATGATAAATATTCAAGCCTGCAGAGTCTTGATTCAAGCCTGAATCTATTATTCAATGATAAATATTCATAAATACTCACATCCAGGACAAACCAAAAAAGTACATGCTAAATGCCAGGATGAATTTCTCAATATGCAATCATAAATATGTCACTTACAAACAATAATATTATCATTTAACAAAGGAAAAGAATAATGAATTGAAAACAAGGCAAGCCTGCAGAGAGCAGAGGTCACTAAGAAGAGAAGGCAGAATAGGAGGCCACGGAGCAGCCAGATGCCCCTGTGAGGACACCCAGAGTCCTCACAGCGCAGGCACTGAACAAAACCAGTAATGAAACTTGCTTCCGTTTACTGAGCACTTACTACGCCTCTACCATTCCCATTTCATAGAGAGGTGGAAAAACTATTAGGAAGGTTGTGTGTCCTGCCCATAGGCACACAGCTAGCAGGTGACCGGGCTACACCCGGGGCTGCCCGACTCCAAAACTCCTGCTCTTGACAATTAAAACATAATTCCCTGCCCATCGAGATATTTCAAGAATCAAACGAACAGAGTTAATAAAACAAAGGGGCTCTTGCTATGCTCAGAATGATATAGGAGAATGTAGGTTTTTCTTTCATTGTTCTGTTTCAGTTGCATTTATTTTTCTAGATACCTGCTGTCAGTGGCAAGTGACAACTGATTTCTGCTTACAGTCGTAATACAATATTCCCCCCTTTGATTATACATGTGGTATAACAGACAAATATGAAACTCCACGTACATACAGTACACACGGTTGTAAGTGCTGACATACGTATACATCCATGAAACATCATCACTGTCAATGTCAGGAACATGTCCATTACCCCCCAAAGCTTCCTCATGCCCCTCTGTAATACTCCCCACCTGCCCATGAGCCCCGCCTCTCCTCCTCACCAGCCCTCCTTCCCCAGGCAACCACTGACTTCCTCCCTGTCATGACAGACGAGCTGGCATTGCCTAGAACTTTATGAAAATGCAGTCACACAGAATGTATTCTTTTACTGTCTGGGTTCTTTTACTCGGTGTGATTATTTTAAGACTCACCCATGTTGTTGTGCATGTCCATAGTTCATTCGTTGCCATTACTGAGGAAATTTCGCCAACATTTTTTCTACCCGGGAAAAAAATGTAGATGTTGGGGCAGTGTCTGCAAGTCCCCCGATATTTCTGTACAGAAGCCCCTACGTGCAGACCAGTTGCCTACTTGCCACTGAATTCTGCGAAGAAGGGACCTGGACACCTGTGTGCTCATCCATCTTTGGGACCAATAATCCCCTAGCAATACTGTATAAAAAAGCTCCAGAGACAACCCCACTGGCAAACAGAAATGTGTAAAGTGTTGGGATGTATAACTGAGCACAGAGGACGGGCAGACAAAAGCATGTTATTCGTTCTTTTTGTAACTCCTGGCAGGTGAGCACAGATCACCTTCTGAGAACAATTTGGAAGAACAAATTCTTTATACATGGCTTTTTATACCTGGATCAAATTTTACCGAAAGCAAGACGAGTTTTCAGGGTTAACATGATGATTTCATATAATTCAACACCACTAAGTGCCTGGAATAAAGTTAGGTACGGTCCACACGAATTAATTTTCCTGTATTTCCTTATTTTATTCCTTTGGGTAAAGTTTATCTCTTTATACCTCACACCTAGAAAGCTTAGGTTCCCCCCAGTCAGAGAGAAAGCAACTTGAAAACATTAGTAACGCTCAAAATAACCACAAGTAACTCTATTATCAGTGTTCGTTAAGCCTGAACTCGACCTCTCCTGCATGCACACCCATCCGAGCTGTCGGTGCCAGTGGTGTCAAAGCACAAGGACTGAACTGAACGGCGGTGTGACGGTCTCTGCCCTTCTCTAGGAACCTTCTTTTATCAAAGGACTTTGGCTTTACCACTTGTAAAACTACAAAACATTATAACTTTGGATAAAAACTTTTTTAATGTTGACTAAATTCTCAAGATAAAATGTCCATATGTTGGTCACATCAAACCTCGCTCTCTTTTGGTTGAAGGCCTCCGTCACCACAGCCCTAGGTTTCCTTTTGCTCAACCGTCCTACTACAGGTGTGTCTCTTTCAGTAGCAATGAAAGTAACGGCTCCACAGTGAAAAACGCACCCAGCAAAGAGTGACAAGGCAGGGAAGTCGGCCAAAGTCTCTCAGGACACACGAGATGATTAACATCGCGCATCTAAGAGGCAGAACTCACTGACGGCAACAGCACAGAAACTAACCCAGAAAACACGGACTGGCAAAAGCTGTGTCCAGTGTGGCTAGAAAGTTTCTGATCCTTTTACCTCCTCAGATCCTTTGCTCAGATCCTTTTTAAACCTGTGACCCTGCGAAGAATGCCGAATCCATAAACCATTCACTTCCTTTTTCTACTACCTTAAGGATTTCTTCAGTTCTTAAATTCGTCTTCCTTCACGTAAACAGGAAAATGGCAAAATCTACAAAGTCCCACCTTCAAGAAGCCTATGGCTATACTTCAAACATAAATAGTCACTATTTAAAAGTAAATTATATTAGTTCATGTGTAGTTTTTATCAAAATACCATATCCTTTTACATATTCTAGCAATTTAAATTTTAGTTACTTTGACACATAATAGTAATTTTTTTCAAGCTGGTGGTAGAATCATTTATTAATTACTTTTATATTACCCCCAAATATACACTTTCTTCTCGTTTTCTCCCCATAACCTCAAAATTATAGTAAGGATTATTATAGCAGATTGAAAAAACGTCTTGACTGCAGCATGTATCAAAGATGTGATATTGAATAACCACCTAAAAACTATGTTAAGTATGGCTTATTTCACACGTCAAGTATCAGGAGTCTGTGAAAAAAATCCACTAAGAACTAGGCTTTTTGAATTATACGTTAATAGAGGGAAATTTGGGGTAAACATGTCCAAATCATATGGGTTCACTATGCATTACATTATTCTCCTTATTGGTGATTCGTTTAAATTACATTAAATGTACATATATTATATACCTAACGGAAAATAATGCCAAAGTTCGTTCTTTTTTCTGTTTTATGTGTGTTTCTCTTTTACTTTTTGGTTTGGATGTAATAATTTACTAAAACATATTTACAAATGAAGTTCAGAGCTTTTTAAAAATTGTCTCAGAACCCTGTGAGATTACAGCAACTGTCAAAAATTATATATTAATTTTTAGGCTAGAGCCAAGTAGAAGAATAAACCAAAAACCTGGATTCAAGTCTCATCCTGCCCTTTTTGCTGTGAAACTGTGGGTAGGTTAACCAACCTCTCTGAGCCCAGCTGCCCCATTTCCACACTGTACAGCAACAGCTGCTCTGCCGGTGATTGTGAGCAGAGGGCTTAGCAAGTCCCAGTTTTCCCAGAGGCAGAGATGCTCTCTGGAGATGCAGGCACCTGCTCTGCTTCCTCTCCTGAAGGAGGATGCTGACAGCCCAAAGTCTAGGATCATTCCCTCAGCTGGGACCCCAGAAATGACTGGTGAGCATTCCTTCAGAATGGTGGTATCATAGAGAACAGACTGGTGGTTGCCAGTGGGGAGGGGGTGGGGGAGGGATGGAGTGGGAGGCTGGGGTCAGCAGATGCAAACTGTTACATGTGGGATGGATAAACAACAAGGTCTTGCTGCGTAGCACCGAGTACTATATTCAGTATCCTGTGATAAACCATAATGGAAAAGAATATAAAAAAAGGAATACACAGGACTTCCCTGGTGGTACAGTGGTTGAGAGTCCGCCTGCCGATGCAGGGGACACGGGTTCGTGCCCCGGTCTGGGAAGGATCCCACATGCTGCGGAGCGGCTGGGCCCGTGAGCCATGGCCGCTGAGCCTGCGCATCCGGAGCCTGTGCTCCACAACGGGAGAGGCTACAACAGTG